>NW_004949100.1:19515365-19537448 GCF_000317375.1 Microtus ochrogaster | reverse complement strand
GGCTGGGAGGAGGCGGAAAATTTTTTTTTTCTTTCTTAATAAAAAAAAAAAAATAAGAGTTTTCATTGAGATCACCTTTAAAGCTTCATAGATTGTCATCCAGCTGGCAAACCTTTCATGGTGCTTAGAATGTGGTAATGGGGAATATGGATATAAATGAGTAGATGCATTGTACTGACTTGTACATGATGCTGACTTTGCACACGTAGAGTCAGTTTTATATTGATCTGACAACTCTAAGGTACTGGTCTATTTATAGTGGTCTCAATATTCATGGAGAAATTCATGAAAGTAATCTTGTCTGCATTGCTGTATTTGTTACTTTTATCCATGCTGTGAAAAAATGAAGTGAAGAGAGGAATATGTTATCTTGTCTTATAGTTTTAGGGTCTTGCCTATCATGATGGAGAAGGCATTGGAGGAGTCAGGTGCAGATGGTCAAGTTGCATTTTGTCAAGAAGCAGAAAGGTCATCACTGGTGCTTAACTTTATTCTAACACAGTCACCTCTGCAGCCCATAGAATGATGCCACCAACATTTATGATACATCTTCCCGCATTTTCTTGTATAGTCTGAGTACTCAAAACCTTACCTAGGGGTTTGTTTCCATGGTGATTGGAAACTTGATAATCAATATTAACTATTACAATTGTTGTGAGACATGTATCATTCATTAAAAGAAAAAAAGCACATTTAAAAAATTGTTTTAAATTTAGAAGTGAGAAAATCAATAAAATTCTTGGTGAAAAGTTCCTTGCAAGCATAAAAAATTTCCTTTTCTTTAAACAAGGAATCTTGACATTTTTCTCCTGATACAATGTATTATGAAACCATATAAAATGGGTTAAATTACAATATAAGAGAAAATAAAATAGAAAATCAAGAACACAACGAAAATATAATATAAGATATAAGAGAAACAATCCATTGGCTTTCAAATATTTAAGATGAATCTAAATTCCAACAAATATTGTCACAGAGATATCCAAAGAATACAAGGAAAATTTTAACAATGTTCAAAATACTACAATAGACAGTATGTGTTTTCAAATAGTGCAACTAGTATTGATTTTAGTTCAGATGTAAAATGTACTCCACAGGCTTACAGGGTTGAGTTCCTGTTGCCCAGATGCTGTTGTAAAGGTTGTGGAAACTTACTAAGCAATCCTTGCTGGAGAAAAGGACAGTTGAGGCTGTATAGCCTGGCCCCACTTCCTGTTCTCTCACCGCTTCCTGATTGCAGGTATCCTACACCAGCCAGCCTCCTCCTGCTGCACCCCTACATTCTCTGCCAGCTTCCAAGCCCTCCTTCCCACCAGAAGGGAAAGCATCCCTTTAGAAGCACGAGGCAAAATAAACTCTTTCTCTGCAAGAATTCCTTTTGTCTGAGGATTTCTTCTCAGCAACAGGAAATGTAGGTTAGACAATAAGTTTTTGGTTTCATTCTCAAATGACAAAGAAACTTTGCCTCTAAGTTTATATATAACAAGATAGCAATTGTTGCTGGGCAGTGGTGGCACATGTCTTTAATCCCAACAGTTGGGAGGCAGAGGCAGGCAGATCTCTCAAGAGTTTAAGGCCAGCCTGATCTACAAGAGCTAGTTCCAGGACAGGCACCAATAACTACAGAGAATCCCTGTCTCAAAAATCCAAAAAAAAAAAAAAAAAAAAAAGAGAGAGAGATAGCAATTGTTTAATTCATACATTCTACAGAACTTCTTTATATAAAGTGGTTTTTTTTTTTCAGGATGTAAGTTGCATTATTT
Source organism: Microtus ochrogaster (assembly GCF_000317375.1). Lineage (NCBI taxonomy): Eukaryota > Metazoa > Chordata > Mammalia > Rodentia > Cricetidae > Microtus > Microtus ochrogaster. Next base: position 19,535,682 of record NW_004949100.1, on the reverse strand, counting down.
CATTGGGTGTGTATTTTACCAGGAATAAACTGCTCACAAATAACTTTGCCATAGAGGTAACCATCACCATCCTATAGGATGAATTGTGAGAGACAATGAAGAAGGAGGTGGTGATCAAAGACAATCCCTAGCTCTGGTTAGAGCAAATGTCACAGAAAAAGTCAGGTTGAAGGAAACCTGGAAAGATCTGAGAATTTTAATCCTCAGAGAGTGAGGAGCCCCAGAGGAGCAGGAATGCTTTGAACAAAAGCCAAGGAATGGCAAATAGGCCTGTTTGAGTGTGCAGTGGAAAGCTTGAGGGACATTAATGAGAGAGAAAGTTAAAATGTTGCATCAGAAGTGGAGATAGATGGTTAGATGCCAGGTTAGGATCATTTATGAACTGTGTAAAGAATTATGAATATAGTTTGACTTAAGCATATCTCTATAATTTATCTATCATCTATCTATCTATCTATCTATCTATCATCTATCTATCATCTATCTATCTATCTATCTATCTATCCATCTATCTATCTATCTATCTATCTATCATCTATCTATCATCTATCTATCTATCTATCTATCTATCTATCTATCTATCTCTATCATCTATTTGTCTACCTATCTATGCTTCTAATCTATCTATTCAATCTATTGATCTATTATCTGTATCTATCTATAACTATCTATCTATCATCTTCCTATCTGTCATCTAGCTATCATATATCTATCCATCTATCACCTATCAATCTACCTATTGTATGTGTGAGAATGTGTGTGTTCACTACAAATGGTCCGTGAAGCTGTGATAGGTATCATGTTTTAATGGTGAGATTTAAAGTTTCCCAAACTATATTATCATATATCAACAAAAGTACACCTCAGCTTTTGATGTATTCTGTCTAAAAGAATTCCATAATGAACATCATAAAAATAACAACTTCTTAATTTAGATATAAATTGCAGCCTTATCACATAATTACCATAAATCATCTGGATCTCTTTAAACTACAGGAACATGCATTTTATTAAAGGAAAACCATTCTGAAAAAAAAATATGTTGCTCCTTTGCCTCAGTACTGTCTGAGCATCCGGTGCTGTGAAGATTAATCTTCACTGTCAGCTAGAGTGGATTTAGAATCACCATGGACACACACATCTGGGTATATCTGTGAGTCCCATCCTACGAACTGGTATCCCAGACAGGCTAAAAAGAGAAAGCAAGCTGAGCACCAGCATCATCTCCTTGGCTTTCTGATTTCAGAGGCGATGTGACCGACTGTCTCATGCTTCTGCCGCTGAGTCTCCCCCACCATGATAAACTCTATTTCTCTCAATCTATGATCCAAAATAAATCCTTCCATTCAGTTACTTCTTACCAGGCATTTGGTCACAGGAACAAGAAAAGCAACAGCTACAAGCAACCTTTCGAAAATTCCAGCTAGAACAAGTCAACTCCTCTATCTTCATCAGTACCCAATCAGGAGGCTTATGAGCTATATGAGTCTCCTGCCAGTATTACACAGCATTCCACATGATAGCCAACTTTGTTTCTGTTACGTTGACTAAGCTAAAATAAGAATAAATATGTAGGAAACAAAAGCAAAGTGACATCCTCATGTATTAATACCCATCAGAACGGTGTGTGACATGATCTTAGTGATGGCCACGGCATTACTCAATAGTTGGAACTTTTCTGCTGCGTTATATAGAATCCCATGAGATCTATCACATAAGCAATCCCTTACTGGCAAAAGCAGCTGTATTTATATATCACATCACTATAATTCATATATTGATATGTAAACATTGTCCAATGATGAACTGGCCATGTCTTTAGGATATAAATGAGTCAATTTGCAAAGACAGAACTGAAGATGTTCAGTGGGGCAGAGCCCTTGTATAATTTTTCAACTCCCCAAAATCCGTCCTCAGATTGCAAAGAAAAATATGTCTTTAAATGAAGTCAGATTAGTTACAAGACATTTTACAAGAATTCTCAGCATTCCTGCAAATTCTTTTCCTTTAAATCACTTTTATATTCACTTTCATGTCTTAATTGCGTAAGACATACAGACATAGTGGTACACGTTAATTATGTAATAAACATAATAAAATTTTATCTAATAGTGGCACCAAACTGCAAAAGCATAAAACTGTAATCTAGTTTAAGACTGTATGCAGGAAGGTGCAGAGGCTCACAAGCCCCTTCCTCTTAACGGAGGAGCTATTAGGAGCTGATGTCTTCTAGGAAAGGAAGAATCGATTTTCTGATGGGTTGACAATGCTCCAGTTGATTACTCCACAACCATGCGTATACGGGCAATCAAAATTGGACTAATCTCTGGGTAAAGACTCTCTGATGACAATTATGGTAGTCACCAATCTGATTACAGTAGATGGCCAGCCAGTTCAGGCACCCTCTCCACTGTTGCTAGGAGTCTTAGCTGGGGACACCCTTTTGGATTCCTGGGAGTTTTCCTGGAACCAGATTTCTCCCTAACTCTGACCTGTCCTTTGCACTTACCTGGCTTTTGTGAACGTGTTCTCCATGCTAGATTACCTCACCCAGCCTTTAAGCAGGGGGAGGAGCTCGAGTTGATGCCATGTTTTGTTCAGCTTACGGGAGGACTGCTTCTTTCTGAAGGGAGACAGAGGAGAGTGGGTGAGGAGGAACATAGACGGAAGTCAGGCCGAGATAGGGAACAGAAGGAGGGAGAAACTGTTGTCGGTATGCAAAAGAAATTTTTAAAATGTTAATTAAAATTTAAAAAAAGAAAATTGGACCAAGAGTACTATAAAAAATATAAAAGAGGACACGAATTTAAGAGGAAATGGGGAGTGGGAGTGTATCTAGGATAAGCTGGGAGAGAAGTATGGGGTGAACATTGTGAAAATACACTGTATGCATGAATGAAGTTCTGCAAAAATAAAAATATCATACTTTTTAAAGACTGTATGCAGATTTGGATATAAGGCTCCTCATTACCCTGCATGTATGAGAAAGCGCTAATGTTTTTATGTAGTTATTATTAGTCGTAGGAGATAAAATAATCTATAGTTCATTCCAATTAGGTTCATCTAGCACAGTACTTTCTCTTGTATCAGACTGAAAGGAAAGGAGGGCGCCATTACTGCACAGTAGTGCCAGAATGCACATGGTACATTGATTATCTGGCATTCAGTTCAGGACCAATGGGCATTACCAATCTCCAAATTAAATATGCATTGAAATTCTGGTGAATCTCGGTTTCTTTATTATTGAGACGAAAATATGTAATAGTGGGTGTTTGATGGTTGATTCTACCCCACAACTAGTCTGCTCCGTATCTCTGCTCAAATCACTCAGCCAATGCACATGCTAATGAGCTGGGTTCGATTATCCTGCATATTATTCAGCCGTAAAAAAAATCACATCATTTTGTACTTCATAAATATATTCAATCATAAATTGTAATTTTACAACAGAATTTTAAATCTTTAAAAATCAGGATTCCACAAGTATACCTCAATATTTAAATTTGATCCCCATGCCAGCTCACAGTAGATTAACATCCTGCCTCCAGTTCTCAGCACAAAAGACTAATCATCTGATCGAATTAGTTAATCTACTCTTCTACTCTTCATTTTCTTTCAGTTTATACCATATAACTGGGTGTCTTAAAATACGTAATTGTGGTATCTTTCTTTTTACCTGGGTTTGAGGGAAATATGCAGTCTCCTAGACTAGTCTATCCTATGCTTCTTCTAAGGCATCCTTAGCTCAACTGTGATTTTATTTTGTTTTTTTCCCCCTCTCTGTAGTGAAGGACACGTCTTTCTCCTTTGACTGTAAACTACCACAAACTGTCACTGCTGATTTCAATATCCAAACACCTGCATTGCAAATAACTACATATGGATATACTCCAGAAAATTAATGCATTACCTCAGAGGGTTAGAAGACTAAGAGGAGAAAAGGCCAAAGGAGGCACCATAACAAAGATGGATAGTTTAGTGTTAATGGTCACCTTGACAGAATCAATAATGAATGGGGAATGGGGCTTCTGAGAAACTCGGTGAATGGCAACCTGATCTTGATTTCATTAACGGATGCAGGACGATCCAGCTTGGGTATGAGCAAAACCATTCCCGGGATAGAATCCTGGGCAATATAAGTAGAGAAAGGGAACTGAGAAGAGTTATGCATTGGTCCCTCTGATTCGTGATGGCGGATGTGACATGATCAACTGCTTTAAGCTCCTGTCTTGACTTCCCCACCATGATGGACTGAATCTTGACTTATCAGTGAAAATAACCTTTCTCCCTTAAGTTACTTTTGTGAGAGTGTTTCATCACAGAAACAAATGGAAACTGAGACAGAACATCATTTAATTTGGAAAAAAGAAAGAACTCAAATTTCAAAGCTTAGCATCAGGTAGGATACCAAATTGAGTCAATTACTAAAACAGATTATGTCTGCTACCAAAACCCGTGACCTTAAACTTTCCCAAGTCTTTTGTTTCTTTTTATTATTTAGATGTGGGAAATTATCTCTTTGTGGAATGAGAGAGAATAAATTTCTCTCTTTAGTTAAAGGATTCATTTACTAGATTCATCATTTAAATCAACAACAACAACAACAACAACAAAATGAACCCCGAGGGAGCTCTCTTCAAGGACACCTCTGAGCATTTGGGACTAAAACTCTATGTGGCAGAAGGAGCAGGGACTCTTACAGGGTGGAGTTACCTTCTCTACTGTGTTCTGCCACAGGCCCAGAAGCCAAGGGATTAGCCAGTGTGACTTTCACTAAGGGCCTTGGAGACTAAGGTGACAAGGTATTATGGACATATCATTGGGTAATCATTCATAAGCCTGCTCCATAGAATGTGGAACAATTCTGTAGGACCTCCCAGAAAAACCTGGGTAAGATATAATTGGATCAAATAACCTCCTAGCTGCAACATAGTTAACTGTGGTTCAAGTCCTAGGTATGAACACAGTTAGGATCTTAAGTGGACCCAGAAGCTGACATAGTAAAGCTCTTTTATTCCTGGGTAGTGCTGGTTATAGGTGGTAGAGCCAGTAAGAGCAACGGCCTTGGAGAGATAGGTACGAGAATGAACCTTTGCAGAGAATTGTGAGATTGTAGCCTGACCCTTTTCACCTTTGTCCCCAACAATGAGATAACAGTTTTATTTTGCCATACACTTCGTCCATTATCCACAACACCAAAAATAAAAAAAGATCAAAAGAAGCCAGGCTATCCATCCATAGCCTCAGCTCTCCCAAAGCTTTTGTAGTTCTGTTATTTGTCTCAGGCACTCATTATCGCGTGTAAAGTTATCACTGGAATAGCATAATTACCAAAGAAGAGCAAGTCAGGAGAATACATGAACATGGTTGTTAGAGACATCCCCATGTATTCTGCTATTTAATTTACATTGATGTGTTTATGTGCAAAAGCTAAGAGTCACAAGTTCTTGTCAGTGCTAAGTAAAAACTCCTATGGGGTAAAAATGAATTAAATAAGGTAGAATGTGTTCCTACATATAAAGAGAGTTATGTCAGAGTATGCAAATGAGAACTTTGAAATGTTATTCATGAGACCATTACTGTAAAGATGTATGTATTCATTTCTGTGAGACTTAAAGATGGAAACATATTGGCACCATTAAGGCCAATTTAATTAAAAGTGAGAAAAATTAGTCACGTTAGAGATTCCATAATTCATTTCAATGTCCCCAGTCATCTCTACTTCAGAAAAATTCTTTAGTTCATTTTTCAGAAAAAGGTTTTCTTGACTGTAAGATTGATTGCTTGAAAATTCTTATGAGTAACACAGCCTTTTATCCTCTGAAATTCCATTTTAAGTAACCATTTTCCTTTACCCTCTGAAATTATGAGAATTATTTTAATATACATCACATACTTCATAAATTTTAGTCATTTGTACTATACTTTAGTGTCAGATATTACTTTTTTATGCTGTCAGAATCAACAGTAGGAAAAAGCACTTTTATTTGCATCTTTTTTAAAATTGATAAAAATCATGGAGGAATATTCATAATATTAATTTATATTTGAGGATAGCTAGCATGACATGAAGGGTGTGAATCACTACTAGTCAGGGTTTCCCTGGGCTCACTGGCCAGCTATTGTAGTCTAACCAGTGAGTCCCAGCCCAGAAAGAGATGCTGTCTCAAAAACCAAGGTGGGTAGCGCCGAAAGAATAATGCTTGAGGTTTACCTCTGGCCTCCATATGCACACATTTAGACACACACACACGGGGGGGGGAGAGAGAGAGAGAGAGAGAGAGAGAGAGAGAGAGAGAGAGAGAGAGAGAGAGAGAGAACATTCCTCTTCATTCTATAATGTGTATGAAAATCAGACACAAAAACAAAATTTAGTAAGGAATAGAGAGCTATTTCCCAACTGGAAAATGAAGAAAGAAATAGGAGCACTGGGTACCAAACAACAGCCTGGCAAATTTCAATAAAAGCCCCACAGTTGAGATTAAGAGATACTCAATCTGTATATCATGGACAAAGCTTCTGGAACCCAAGGTTTCATCTCATCTTACACTTAAGTTACAAACCAAGATTCTGGCCCCAAGGGTATGCGCCAGTCCCACAGCATGTCAGAACTTCACTCTGTCCTAGGTGAGAGATTACATAAAATTAGATGAGCCACTAGGAAATACTGGAGAGATTATTGACTTGGGGCTATGCAGGAGAAACTTCAGTGTCAAGCAAGAGAGGGTATCTGTATGTTCATTGGCCATTTGAACTTCACCTTCTCAGTAATATCTGCTACTTTCATTAGCTTCTCTATTGATTAGGTTTATAAAGGGCGAAACATGTCTTCATAGTTCTTTTCTTTTTTCTTTTAGTTCTTCTTGTATTCTAGATAGTAACACTGTGAGATCTATGAGTAGTAGAATTTCCTTCAATCCTGTTGAATCCTTCAATATCTTAACTCAGTTATCTATTGTCTTTATGTAAATGAAGACTGCTTTTTCATTTCCCAGATGCCCAGACCCAAATAATCACACAGAAACTATATTAATTACAACACTGTTTGATCGATGGTTCAGGCATATTTCTAGCTAGATCTTATATCTTAAATTTCTATTAATCTGTTTCTTGCCATAAGGCTGTGGCCTACTGGTAATGTTTCAGCAAGTTTCACCTCAAGGAGCTACATGGTGTCTCCCTGACTCTGCCTTCTTTCTCCCTGCACTCAGTTTAGTTTTCCCTTCCTATCTCTATTCTGCCCTGCCATATGCCAAAGCAGCTTCTTAATTAACCAATGGTAATAAGACATATTCACAGCATACAGAGGGGAATCCTACATCATCTTTGTCATATAGAACCATTTAAAATATCATGAAATCACTTTTGCCAATTGTTGGTGCTATTTCCTGATTCTTATACATAAAATGCTTGCCTGTGCCCGTATATAGAAAAATGGATGCGAATGAACGCTATAGTATAGTGAAATCTGCCTCAGAAAGACATTTTTGTTTCCTATATTTTATATAGACACAAAACTCCATGTGTACAGGTGACAGTAAAGTAGGATTGAAATTGTCTTCTAGGGGAATAGAGGGAGTATGAGAGGAAAGAGAGAAGAGAGACGTAGGGTGACAGAGTGCCGAGGGGTTGTGCTCAAAGCACATTGTTTTATTGTGTGTGGGTGTTTTGCCCACACGCACGTCTGTGCATCACATGTATGTACCTGGTGTCCAAGGAAGTCGGGAGAGGGTATCAAATTCTCAAAACTGGAGTTATAGACAGCTGGTAACTGTAGTGTGGGTGCTGGAAATCAGTTCTAGGTCCCTTAATAGAGCAGTCAATGCTTTTGACTGCTGAGTCCTCCTTCCAGCACCTCAAAGTACATGCATGAAACTGGCATTATATAACCCAGTATAAAGAAGTAAAAGAGTAATATAAAAAGAAACAGTATCTAAAAACACCATGGCCATAACATCTCTTATAAAGAAAAAAATAATTAGATTTCAGAGGCTTAACCCATTATCATACCATGGTCGGTCATGGTGGCATGAAGGCAGACATGGGCTCTGGAGTACTTGAGAGTCCAAAAGCTTGATTTACAGGCAACAGGAAGTGAACTGTGTCCCTGGGCATAGCTTGAGTATAGGATACATCAAAGCCCACCTCCACAGTGGCATACTTCCTTCAACAAGGCCAGACCTACTCCAATAAAGCCACACCTCCTAATAAATGGTGTCATTCCTTATGGAAGGGTCATTTTCTTTCAAGCCACCACAGATATAGTTTTGATCTGTTCTTTGTTTCAGCTTATTCTTTATAGCAATTCATTTCTTTAAAAATTATTCATCTTTGCAGTACCCAAGGTATAACTGACAAATGACTTCTGAAGCCACAGACCATAGAATGGGAGATGCACCTCAGAGATGACTTATGGAAGGTACTGCATTAGCCACCCCACACACATAAACACACACACATATGCACACATACACACATACACACATGCACGCACACACATGCACACTGTGATAAATTACCTGACTGAAACAACTTCAGGGAGGAAGGATTTCTTTTGAGTACAGTACAGGAGTTACAGTACAGAACGGCCTGGAGCTATCTTAATAAGACACAGACACCTGGTTAGTTCTGCTAATGAGTCAGTGCAGAGAGAGCTTAGGCAAGAAGTGGAATTAACATACAATCCTCAAGCCCCAGCCCTAGGTCTGGCAGCCAGTTGTCATCAAGCCAGGGTTCAGGAACCTGGACAAACAACAACGTCAGCTGGAGACCAAATGTTTTAGCACGAGTGTCTAAAGGGGACAGGTCACATTTAAACTCTAACATCTTCACATTTTTACCATACAATGGACTAACAGCAAAAGTAGTAAACCTGTAACACAATAGCAAATTCCAGACACAGTTGCCTATAATTTGTACAAGTGACATTGTTTAATCTTCATAAACCCAGAGCTCTTACACGTTGTTATTCTCAGTTTAAGTGCAGGGAGTAGAGACTTCAAGAATCTCATTGAAATTTCTTTTAACTCATCCAACTCGTAAGTGACAGAAATATTTGCATTCCAGTTTGTCTGTTTTCAAAGATTACATTTTCCCATTTCTCTTTAAAACTTGTATATTTCTTAAATTTCCTTTTAACATTTAAGCTCCTCATTTTAGAGGAATAGATGGGGATGGATAGGTGCCTACGTGCATACATACATGCATAATATATATGTGTAGTATATATATACATCTATATATATATACACACATACATATATATACATAGACAACACACATATTTTACATATTGGCATTAGTTCATTGGCTTAAATCTTCCTAAGACATGTGAGAGGACTCATGGAATTTTGAAGATTACATTTTGGTTGTTGTTGTTGTTACTGATGCTCAAAAAAACATACATATTGCTTTTCCTGGCTATCTTTAATAGGTTTCCTTCCAAGATGCTCAGATTTGACAGGAGTATTCTTGACTATTATAAAAGCAAAAGCCAATGACAATAAAATCAAAAAGCCTAGAGATATACATTTAATATTTGGGAACTTTCAATTTATAGTAGTAATCTTGATAGAACAATGAATTTCTGGCAACTCTCTATCGCAGGCAATTTGGCCATATGACAAGAGCTATCTTTCTGGCAACATTACAGCACTTTACCTGCCAATCATTCAGAGTGAAATATGGAGGAAAGGCACGTGTTGGCTGCAGTACCTGTGTGATGCTGGGTAGCGCATTGCTTAGGAGAGGCATGCTTGGGATGCAATCTGCTCAGACATATTTCTTAGACGTAAGTAAGGCTCTCCTCTGAGGAGAAACTGTGCTGATTGGGTATACAGGAAGAAAAATGTCCCTTTGCTATTCGCTTTACAATCTCTAAGTGGGAAGCACTTACTGAGGCATAGAAAGTAGCCTTACTTGGAAACTGTGTCGATAAAGGCAGTTTACCAGGAGAATGCTTTTATGCCCCAAATTGATGATCACTTTGAGGCTTCAAACCTAGAGAATACAGGAGGACAGAAAGTTGAAATCTTTAATTAAATCAGCAAAGATATAAAGACGAAGCATGAGTGACAGGTGACAATTACATCCTGTGATTTAACAATGGATATAATGTTAGCTATAATGAAACCTATCTCTCAGAGGGAAGTTCATATATGCAGTGAAGTCATTGAATATCTCTTCTTTAAATAACCATCCTTCCTAGTTAAAAGCAAAGCAGTGAAACTCAGAAAAAAGGAAGTTCTTTCTTAGAGCAAATCAGTGTTTGTGTGTGTGTGTGGGGGGGGGTGTTTAGGTGCTAACAGAAACCACAAGAGGGTATTGGTTCCCTTGTAGCTGGAGTTACAGGTGTTGGTGAGCTACTCACTTTGACTGCTAGGAGTTGATCTCAGGTCATTTGGAAAACCAGCAAATGATCTTTCAGCTGCATCCTGTCTCCCATAACTACTCATGGTATTGTTAAATAATTAACTTGAAAACTTGCATGTCAAAAAATCCTGTTAAAATATACTTTACAAAACAAGTTCAGAGTGTAGGAAATGAACAGTTTTTCTCAGTACCCCTGCACCCACTCTCAGCTCAAGATTGACTTCAGAGATGTTTTCTTAGATGCTACTTGGAAGAATTGTTGTCTTGATTAGTTGCCACTTTCTCGCATTTTTACTTAGTTCGTTTGATGGTTTGGACAAAATATAACTTTATGAAGAAATACTTTTGAATGACTTTTGTTTTTCACTATTACATGTTCATTGAACACATACCAACATCCACTAATACACAATTAGATACTAACAATGCTAATTGGAATAATATTTGAATGAATAAAAAAAAATCAAAGCTAATTGTACAATATAATCTAGAATCCAAATTTATTCATTATTATAAGCAAAGTAAAAATGCCAAAAGAAGACTTGAGAGGGTGAGGAGCCACTTTATGAAGCAAAATAAAAGGGAATGACATGACCACCAATGACAGAAGAATAAAAATGAGAAAGAAAAGGCACTATTTGTCATCCTAGAGGACCAAAAGGGATCCTGGTCCAGACTCCCTTGACTGTGAGAGAGATGAAGAGAAGAGGAAACGGTGAGAATAGAGAGGAGGGGAGTGCTAAAGGTGTCAGAAGGGCGAGAATGTAATGGTGACAGGCTCAGCTGGCTCAGCTGCATAGGAATCCTCACTGTTATTAAGTGGCTTTGCCATCACAAAAGATGAGAATTATTAAAATGATTTCTTTCTCATAACCTTCCTAGCACAATGCCTTGAATAAAAGCTCAAATACCGATCATAGATTCTGGGGCATATAAAGTTACAAAGGAGCCCATACTGACCATGGTAGAGTAATGAAAAAGGGTTGGGCTTCTCACAATACATGTCCGGCATTTTTGTTTCTGTTTATATTCTTGCTACTTCTGATTTTCCAGAATGTGGTATGTTTGTCTCAGAAGGGTGGGTTGTACCTCAGTGTGCCTTTATGCATTGTTCTAGAATCACAAATGTATTGATTAAATTGATCCACTTCAAGATCCAGCTATCCAACATGAGTTTATCCCCAAAGGATGCTTCCTCCTACCACAGAAACACTTGTTCTACCATGTTCATCGTTGCTGTATTTGTAACAGCCAGAAACTGGAAACAACTTAGTTATCCCTCAACAGAAGAATACATAAAGAAAATGTGGTACATTTACAAAATAGAGTATCACACAGTTGCTTAAAACGTGAAAGTCACAGGTAAATCAATGGAAATAGAAAAAAATTATTCTGAGTAAAGCATCCTGAAACACAAGTACCATATGTATTCACTTCTATGTGAATATTGGCTGTTAAAGCAGTGATAACCCAACTACAATCCATAGAGTCATCACAGAGGTTAGATGTATAGTAAGGGACAAGGGGGAAAGAGAGACCTTGTAAGGAAAGTAAAATAAAATAGATAGTTATGGATAGATGGGGGAACTGGAACTGTAGAAGAGGGGGAGGAAGAGAAATACAAGGAAAGACAGCCAAAATTAAGAGCCATTTGAGGGATAGTATGGAAACCTAATACAACAGAGGTTTCCTAGATGAAATACCCAAATGATGAGTGAAACAGAGCATCAATTGGTTATACTTTGTCACTAAATGAAGCTCCCAGTACTGAGACTGGGTTATATATAATGGAATTACTGGCTGAAGGGGTGCCTGGGGAATCCCCCAAACAACGCAGGCCATTGCCAAGACTGTAGATTGCGTTCCAAAAACTGACAGCTAGGCCCTGCTGTGAAAGACAAAACCTTTACAACTCATTAAACGTGAAATGGAGCTGGTGCCTACATAGAGCCTTCACCACATATACTAGTGGCTTTGGTACAGGACGGTTCTCCACATGCTACCAAAGGAGAAATATGAGCAACTCAGCCACACATATTTTCATCTATAATGCTCTCTGGCTAGCAAGATATGTAAGTGCAATGGCAGCACAAAGGTGGTGTGAGCAACCAACCAAAAACTGATTTGACTTAAGGCCCACTTCACAAAATGGACCCACATCTAACACTGCTTGTGTGACAAATAACTAGAGACTAGATATCTCAAGTATACAGGATAAAACAAAACACCACTGACCTATTATAAGAATAGCAACTAAATGACTCCTAAGGATATTCTGCTATACTCACAGATCAGTCCCTTGTTCATCCCTCATCAGAGAAGCTTCCTTCTGCAGCAGCAATTGCGAACAAATACAGAGACCTACAGCCAGACATTATATAGAAAGTGAGTGACTTAGAACACTCCATCAAATCCTTCCGATAAAGAAGAGGCAGAGAGAGTGTACAAGCTAGAGAGGATGGAGGATACCAAGAAAGCAAAGCTCTCTAAGCCGACAGAATCTATGCACATACTAACTCACAGAGAGTATGAGAACATGCAGAGGGCCTGCCAGGGACTGCACCAGATGGGGTCCTAGAGCTGAAGGAGAAATGGACACATGCTTCAATCCCCTAACACAGAAGCTATCTCCAACTGATAACCATTTCCAAATTAAAATTCAGTTTACTCATTAGGAAAAATAATTCTTAGTGGTAGGCTGCAGGCCCAGCAGAATATATGGCCAATAGAAAACAAACTCAGAGTCATCTTAGGAGGCTCCTTGTCTTATAACGTCATGCTGGGCTTTTCTTTAATTTTATCTTACTTTCTTTTAACTTAATTTCACAATTTTCTTTCCCTTTTTACCCTACAGGTTCTTTGCCTATATGTTATGTATTCCAGTTTAGTGTTTTTATGGGATTCCTGAGTGTGCTAACAAATGGATTTCTGCATCTATATCTTTTTTATGTGCCGTTTCTTGAGCTCTTTTATTCTTTTAATTCTGTTTGCTCATTTTGTCTTTCTCTGATGTGTTAATTTTTGTTTTATCTTGCATTTTGCTTTATTATTGGCCCTTAAAAGCATGATGTTTTTCTAATGTGAAACAATACCTCACTTCTGTATGGGTGGAGCTAGATGGAGAGGAGGTGGGGGAACAGGGAGAGAAAAACATAATCAGGATATAGTGTGTGAGAAAAAATTCATTTTCAATAAAGGAAAAATTAGGAAAAACAGACATTTGGCAATTCAAGCAATAATTAATGACATGAAAATGCTGAAACAAAAGAGATGGAAATACTTAAAGAAGCAAATTAGAATAATGGTTTGAGAATGCAAAGATCAAGCAGAGCAAAGGAAGTTCAAAATGGAAACGGACAGTGGATATATAGTTTAGTCTATGCACTTGCTGATCAACTGTTCGCATATGAATAAGAATGAACTTTTGCCTTTGGTTAAGTGAATGCAAGAATTGCGTATACTTTTTAATTTAGCCAGATGACATTAGACTTTATTTTTAATTTTAGGGTGGTACTGAGACCTCGGTGCTCTGTTGGCTAAGTTACAGTCGTGGTGCCTAGTCATACCTCTGAATATAGATGATCTTCTTCCCTTAGTTTTGACTGACCACTGGAGAACATTGAAGCAGCCAATAATTGAAGTGTTCAGAGCTATGGAAACCAGAAGAGCTCTCCACATTGCACTCAGGTGACTGTGACTACCCTGTGATTGTAAACACAGATAAAATTGGGTTGAAATTAAATGTACGTAATTAGAGTATTTTTGTTAGTGTGAATATCTTTCTTAGTAACGGCCTCAATTTGAGTATTTATTTACTAATCATTTAATTTAGACAGGATAAAGATAAAAAGCAAAATTGAATATTTAAGTACTAATTACCTTCTGAATCTACAACAGGACCACCCGTGCATTTTATCACTATGATTCGTCAAGGAAAACAAACACAAAATATTCAGAGACAACTTTTCCAGTCTAAGCAACAATGCCATTTATGAATTATTGCTAAATTAAATAATCAAAAGGAAATGCAAGAGATAGCTTCAATTCTTTTCTACAACTAAGTCCTCAGAATAAAACTTTTCATAGAAATATTTAAATTTGCAAAAAAATATTTCTGTTGTTGAATCACTTAAAACCAGTTCAACATAACAAAGAATGACTAGAAACTTAGTTTTCTGTTGAAGACTTACTTTGTACTGTCTACAGTCTGTTAATAAACATCTTAGGATAGTTGAAGGCTATACCCATGTATACTGAATGGTCACGTTGAATAAATGGAGTCAGGGCTCCTCGTGTTCTGAAAGTGCTGATCAGAATGTGGTTGCTGGTATCTTTTTAGATGTGAATCTACACATCTCAGACACAAACCCCAGTATGTAAACAGGTTTCTATAAAGAAATGGAGGTGCCCAGGAGGAAATGCCATTGCAATCAGTCTCTGCCTGCTCCCTCCCCACCCCTGCCAGAAATTTAAATCATAAGAAAGAAAAATCCTGACAATTGTTCTTGTGGTTGTTCACACTGTGATTCCTTTATTTTCCTCATGGGAAACAGAAGATAATTTGCCCAAACCATTAAAATACTGAATTCCTGATTTTTTCTTCTCTTCTAGTTAAAACAAAAATCATCGCACCTAGTTCACCCATCCCAACTATTGAGCAAAATGTTATATTTTAAATAGTCTTCACAAACTGTTTTAAAAACGCCTCTAACTCAAACCCCCAAATTATTGAGATCAATACTACCTAAATCCACAATGATTAATTTATGTAGAAACATATTCCAAATTCAAAGAAAATCAAAAATTTGCATTTTAGGTAGCCAATTTTGTCAGAAAAAAAGTAGAAAAGACATTGTTGTATTGGTGAAGATAATATATTAATATATATTATACAAATACATAATTAAAACTTTAATTAGCTGTGTATGTTTGTGCAAGTACACATGAGTATGTGTGTGTGTGTATGTGTCTGTGTGTGTGTACGTATGGAGATCAGAGGGAAATCTTGGGTATCTTTATTCCTCTGGTGACATCAAACTTATTTACTGAGACAGGATTTATTTTTAGTACCCAAGGCCATTGATTCATCTGGGCTATCTGGTCAGAGAGCGCCAGTGTCTACCTCCTTTTCACCGAGGTTATAATGCCCAGCAAAACATGGATGATGGGAATATAACTTATGTCCTCATGCTCTGACAGCAAGGACTCTGCCTAAAGCTCTATCCCCCATCCCTGAGAAACAGTTTGAAGAGCTACTCAATTTGGTTATACACTTCTTGATCCTTCTTTCTTTATCCCTATGAAATAAGTATAGGACTTCAACACACCATTTGAGACATAATATCACAATGTCTATTACTACGCAGTATATTGTTTTCCACTAGGGAAAGGTGGCAATTTAAATAATACAACTAAGATGTTGTAAGCACCAATTTAATGATGAGTTGGCCCACACCAGTAATATCTGCTGGATGGTGTAAGTTCCTGATTTGATGATGGGCTGCTATTGCTGCCTCCATCTATGTGATACTTTCTATTTACTCTTTTACTTTTGACTTCTATATACTTAATAAACTCATTAAAAACTAACAATCCCTAACTTCAAATTCTACTATAGAGCCACAGTACTGAAAGCAGCCTGGTGTTGGCATAGAAACAGACAGGAGGACCAATGGAACCAAATAGAAGACCTGGATATTAATTCACACACCTACAAACACCTGATTTTGGACAAAGAAGCAAAAACTATAAAATGGAAAAAAACAAAGCGTATTTAACAAATCGTGCTGGCATAACTGGATATCAACATGAAGAAGAATGAAAATAAAACCATATCAATGACCATGCACAAAACTCAAGTCCAAATGAATCAAAGACCTCAATATAAAATCAGCCACACTGAACCTTATAGAAGAGAAAGTGAGAAGTACACTTGAACATATTGGCACAGGCGACCACTTCCTAAATATAACCCTAGCAGTACAGACAATGAGAGAACCAATTAATAAATGAGACCTCCTGAAACTGAAAAGCTTCTGTAAAGCAAAAAACATAAGTCAACAGGACAAAATGACAGCCTACAGAATGAGAAAAGATCTCTACTAACTCCACATCAGATAGAGGTCTGATCTCCAAAATATACAAAGAACTCAAGAAATAGGTCATCAAAAGAACAACTTAATTCAATAAAAAAAATGGAGTACAGACCTAAACAGAGAACTCTCAACAGAGGAATCTAAATTGTCTGAAAGATACTTAAGGAAATGCTCCACATCATTAACCATCAGAGAAATGTAAATCAAAAAGCTCTGAGATTCCATCTTACACTTGTAAGAATGACCAAGGTCAGAAACACTTATGACAACTTATTCTGGAGAGGTTGTTGGGTAAAGGGAACACTCCTATATTGCTGGTGGGAGTGCAAGCTGGTATAGCCCCTTTGAATATCAGTATGGCAATTTCTCAGACGATTAGAAAACAACCTTCCTCAAGACCCAGCAATACCACTTTTGGGTATATAACCAAAGGATGTTCAATTGTACCACAAGGACATGTACTCAACTATGTTCATAGAAGCATTGTTTGTCATAGTTAGAACCTGGAAACAACCAAAATGCCCTTCTAACAATGAATGGATACAGAAAATGTGGTACATTTACACAATGCAGTACCACACAGCAGTGAAAAATAGAGACATGTTGAAATTTGCAGGAAAATGGATGGAGCTAGAAAACATCATAATGAGTGAGGCAACCCAGACCCAGAAAGACAATTACCATATGCACTCACTCATAAGTGGTTTTTAAACATAAAGCAAAGAAAAGCAGGCTACAAATCACAATCCCAGAGAACCTACACAACAATGAGGAGCCTAAGAGAGACATACATAGATCTAATCTACATGGAAAGTAGAAAAAGACAAGATCTCCTGAGTCAATTGGGAATATGGGGACCTTGGGGGAGAGTTGAAGAGGAGGAAAGCAGCAGGGAGGGGAGCAGAGAAAAATGTAGAGCTCAACAAAATCAATTAAAAAAAAACAGAGCTTGAAGATCCAGTCAGAAAAAAATAAAATAAAATAAAAAGATTCAGTCAGAATGATCAAAATTCTCTTTAGTTGTCTGAAGAGCTCTAATCACCTAATATTCTACTGCGGGAGGCTCCCCATCCTTTTTGTGTGAGGGCCTTGTTTGGTTCGTAAACGTGCTTGCTGAAAAATGAGGCTGTAGCCAGATATTGTAGTAATCAGAATAGGAAGTAATTAAGATTTCAAAGCAATGAAAATGTGCTAGGACGGCAGAAGAGGGAGTGTACATGGATGGAGCAAACCCCGGGTTTACTTCACATGGCAGCCAGTAGACATCCCATCAGAGCTTTAATAGAGTGACTGCTGTAGGTCAACAGAGAGCCCAACTCTGAATGGAGGCTGCAACCACTCCCAACTTCACTTCAGAATGAGATAAGCCAGGAAGGCAACGTTCACAATCTCTCATTTAGTCAAACTTAACCAACAATGAGAGCTCAACTTATAGGTAGAGGCACACATTTCTGGCTTATATTTTGGTATTTTTCGAATTTGATTTACATGTTATTATTTTATATTTACATAATTAAAGCTCATTCATTACAGCAAACAGGTTATAATACCACTCACTCAAGGGCAGTTTTGAGTAGACATGCTCCATTTTTCATGTTTAACTATTGCCACTCAACAGGAGCCTGAATACATACACTTTAAAGTTACTGTGGTTTATAACAAGCTATGTTTACTTTCAGTATTGACATTGTAGTACAATGTGTGGGTGCAAACTATCGCTACCCATATTACAAAGCATAGATACATGGCTAGTTATAGCTAGCTAAAATGAAAATTGTGGGGCTGAAGACACAATACAGTGAATAAACATGTTGACTGGTCTTCCAGAGACCCAAATTCAGTTTTCATTACTCACATCAGGAGGCTCACAGCTGTCTGTAACTCCTGCTCCAGGGCATTTGACACCGTCTTTGAACTCCATGGGTTCTGTAGTTTGGAGTGGCATTTCATTTGTATTTTAATAACTAAAGCTTGCCTGAAGATCAGACAGTAAAACAATCACACTGGCCAGCCTTACAGACCAGGCAGCAGTGACACACACCTTTAATCCTAGTAGCCACACTAATTTGCCATACAAATCGGGCGGTAGTGGTGCACACCCTTAATCCCAGAACTAGAGAGGATTATAAAATGGGAGGAGACAGCTCTCACTCAAGGTCTCATTCTAAGATTCCTGGAGGCAGGATCGCCATTTTCAATCTGAAGTTGAGGTAAGAACCAGGGGCTGGCTATTTACGTTTCTGACCTACAGGTTGAACCACAATCTCTCTCTCTCTCTCTCTCTCTCTTTCTCTCTCTCTCTCTCTCTCTCTTTCTCTCTCTCTCTCTCTCTCTCTCTCTCTCTCTCTGTTTTTATTAGTCATGTTACAGTAGTCACGTGCATATATAGTGTAAAATAAATTTCAAGAACAGAATGTGTGCAAAAATATTTTGCACTGTCCCATTCTCAGAGGCATAGAGGAATACCTCACATCAAAATACCAGGGCTATTGACTCTATGAACTGGATGGAGAAACTCAATAATTTAATAGCTCAATTCCCACATATATGTTTCAAGCAATCATCAAATATTTTCTGCATTCCATACCCTTCTGACATTTTTGGTTGTTCAGTTGTTTTGCTTTGTTTTGGAGCCATATTGTTAGATTGAATGTTATATTAATACATCCATAGTTTTATTCCAAAACTTTTGGTATTTCTCTATGGAAAATCTTTAAATACATTTTTTTTTTTTAGGATTTGTAGAAAAACTTCAGCATGTGCAGAGTGGAAAGACATCTAAATGAAGACAGATGTATGTATAAACTACCAATTATGCAAGAATAGGTAGATATGCAGGTCAAAATAACAATCACTCAGAGTCCTTATCTGATACCTGATGAAATGTTTTGATCGTTTCTGCTGTTAATCTATTTCCTAGCAATTTTGCTTTTTTTACTTTTACAAATCTGACTTTAGAATATTATCCTGGAATAAATAAATGGAACCACAGTTATAGCCACAGGTCTTTATCAGTTTTCAGCACGGAAGTTGTGCATTTGATATATCTGTTCCTGTTCTTTAGATCTGTTTAACTCATTCACTTGTATCACTTGGTAGTTTCTCAATGATATTAATGATCAATTCTCTATTTCCTCAGAAGTGTGTGTATGTGTGTACTCACGTGTGCACACCTACTGGTGGAAGCCCAAGGTTGATGCCAGGAGTCATCCTTGGAAGGAATCATACACCTTAATCATTAGTTCAGGATCTCTCAGCCACACCTTGAGCTGGCCCATATCTTGTCTCACTAGCCCACTTGTCTGGAGATGCCCTGTTCCTGCCACTGCACATGAAGGCTGGTTTTACAGGCAGGCTCCCAAGCTCAGCTGGTTTTTATGTGGGTTCTGGAAATCATTACTCAACTCCTTATGCATGTGCAAGTGCTTAACCATGGCGTCATCAACCTAGCCCCAGGATGAGACAGCTGTACATTTTCTCTTTTGTTTCTACAATGTGTGCAAAAGGGAGTTCTTTGTATTAATGATTATGTCACTGTTTTTTCAGCAGAAGAGACTAAGTCTGTTCAAATGTAGAAGTAAACGTGAGATGTTTTTCTCCACATCCTTCACTAAGTCACCAAGTCCTTCTGCAGTCCTTAGTTAACCCACCTATTGTTTCTTTTGTGTTCATACTATTATTTTTTGCATGATTATTTTCTTTTGCACCTACATGGGAAAATTGTATTATCCTTTGTGTTATGGTAACATCTGTAATAATTATCTTACTTTATTATTGTTTTAAATTATTTCAATACAAACAGGCTATCTTTGTATACTACTTTCTTCCTCTCTCTCTCTCTCTCTCTCTCT
>NW_004949100.1:19513615-19515265 GCF_000317375.1 Microtus ochrogaster | reverse complement strand
TCTCTCTCTCTCTCTCTCTCTCTCTCTCTCTCTCTCTCTCTCTCTGTGTATGCACGTGCGCACACACACAGCTGTTCATGTGTGTGCATGTGAGGCCACAGTCTGATATTAGGTAACTTCCTGTATCTATTTTCACATGAATATTTGGGATAGGTTCTTTCACTGAATCTGGAGCTCACTGATTCAGCTAGACAGACTGGCCAGGAGCTCAATGGATCCCTCTCTTCAGACTGCTCTGTCCCAGAACTGCATACAGACTTGCACAGAAGACTGTACATGGCTTTACATGAATCATGGGGATCCAAACTCAGGTTCTCACAACTGAGCTACAAGGATTTTACTGCCTCCCTCAGCCTAGCTTCTGCACTCTTGCTTTGTCTTTGCTTCTTGTTGTTGTCTTGTTTGTTTTTGCAAATGCACTGGAAATAAGAGACAATTCTGAAGCTTTATAGGTGAAAATGTTACAACTAAACTTTCGAGTTCTATTCTTCCATTTACACTTCATTAACGCTCTGAGGAAATGGAAAGCCTCGAGCTCTGTTTAGATTCCCTTCACAGGTGACATTTCATTAGCTCAACATCCGTTCACTCCACACTCCTCCTAGATAAACTGATTTCAAACAGTCTTTTAAAATTCCTGGAGAGAGAGCATTTGTGTGTAAATGCAATCTGCTAAAACATTTAATCCTGAAAGACACCCTCACTGGGTGTGGAGGAGGCTCAGATGATGACGGTTTCCTCTCTTCATTCAAAGATGGGATTCTGCCAGCTCTGGCCACCATTGTGTTTCTTGCCCGTCCTTTGTAAAGGTTAGGTTTCTTTTTGTTTTTGCTTTTTTCTATTTTTTAGGGGGAGGGAAGTTGCTCCTAAATCTTCTTGATCCAGTTTTGTTCTTACTCTCATTATTATATCTTTGGGCATGGATTTGTGTCTGTTATTCTAGCCTGGAAATGACTACTCTTCCTGAGGATTTCTGTTTTTCTTGCACTAATGCCAGAACACTGTCAAATCATGCATTTGGGAGACAGAATAGGGCTCCGTGTCTATTTGATGCTCTTCTAGAGTTCCCATTTCTGGTCATAGCACCTATTTCGGATGCCTCTCAACCTCTTGTAACTCCAACTTAAGGTGTACAAAGGCTCTGCTCTCTGCAGGCAGCTACACACACACACAAACACACACACACACACACACACACACACCACATTTAGAAATAATAAAAATAAATCTTAAAATCATGTTTTGAAATGTGAAACCTATTGTAGTAGAAACTTTCTAAAATACAGGAATGTAATCCTAATGAAGTCTCCAAATAATAAGGGAAGCAAAGTTCCAAACAGGCCTTATCTTGATACCAAAGAAGCTTCCAGTACCAGAAGTGACTTAAAATCAAATGAGTTGTTGATCCTACTTCATGTTCTGGCTTTGTGGGAGCCTAGCCAGTTTGGATGTTCACCTTCCTAGACATGGACAGAGGGGGGCGGACCTTGGACTTTCCACAGGGCAGGGAACCCTGACTGCTCTTTGGACTGGAGAGGGGGCGGAGAGGAGTGGGGGAGGGGGAGAAGGGTGGGAGGAGGGGGAGGGAAGTGGGAGGCTGGGAGGAGGCTGAAACTTTTTTTTTCCTTTTCTCAATAAAATAAAAAAAAA
>NW_004949100.1:19489213-19513515 GCF_000317375.1 Microtus ochrogaster | reverse complement strand
TTGGATGTTCACCTTCCTAGACATGGACAGAGGGGGGCGGACCTTGGACTTTCCACAGGGCAGGGAACCCTGACTGCTCTTTGGACTGGAGAGGGGGCGGAGAGGAGTGGGGGAGGGGGAGAAGGGTGGGAGGAGGGGGAGGGAAGTGGGAGGCTGGGAGGAGGCTGAAACTTTTTTTTTCCTTTTCTCAATAAAATAAAAAAAAAGAAAAAAAAAGGAAAAAAAGGCATTATCTAACTTAGAATATATATTCCATGGCCTTTTCTGCTTATGAATTTGGGGATAATTTTAAATGTGCTTTAAACTGTTTTGGGATGGTAGAGTTTTACAGAATGAAAAAAGTATGTGATATACAGAGGTTTTTTTTGTGAAAATTGAAAGTCTCATTGCCAAAGATAAAAGAGTGAGTATAAACTAAAGCAACAAGGCACATTTATTGTGTATCTTCACACCTTACTGAGATGAAATGTATTTAAAACACAGAAGACTATTTTGTCTCAGATTTTGTATTACAAGTATAACAATAAAAATTAGTCCCAATACTGTAGCTCTGTAGTAGAGTTTGAAGTCAGGGATGGTAATGCCTCCAGAAGTTCCTTTATTATATAAGACTGTTTTGGCTATCCTGGGTTTTTTGTTTTTCCATATAAAGTTGATTATTGTCCTCTCAAGATCTGTGAAGAATTTTGATGGGACCTTGATGGGGATTGCATTGAATCTATAAATTGCCTTTGGTAGAATTGCCATTTTTACTATGTTGATCCTCCCAATCCAAGAGCAAGGGAGATCTTTCCACTTCCTGGTACCCTCTTCAGTTTCTTTCTTCAATTCCTTAAAGTTCTTGTCAAATAGATCTTTCACTTCCTTGGTTAGAGTTACCCCAAGATATTTTATGCTATTTGTGGCTATCGTGAAAGGTGATGCTTCTCTGATTTCCCTCTCTGCTTCCATATCCTTTGTGTATAGGAGGGCGACTGATTTTTTGGAGTTGATCTTGTATCCTGCCACGTTACTAAAGGTGTTTATCAGCTTTAGGAGTTCTTTGGTGGAGGTTTTGGGTCGCTTATGTACACTATCATATCATCTGCAAATAATGAAAGTTTATCCTCTTCCTTCATGCAAATGGATGGAGATAGAGAATACTATCCTGAGTGAGGCAACCCAGACCCAAAAGGATGAACATGGGATGTACTCACTCATAATTGGTTTCTAGCCACAAATAAAGGTCAGTGAGTTTATATTTTGATATCCTAAAGAAGCTAAATAAGAAGGTGAACCCAAAGAAAAACATATAGCTATCCTCCTGGGTAGGGGAAGTAGACAAGATTGCCAGGCAAAAAATCGGGATCTTAAGGGTGGGGTGGGAGGGGGGTAAGGGGAGATGGGGAGAAAAAAGTGAGAAGGGTAGGATGGGGAGAACTTGGGGCAACGGGATGATTGGGATACAGGAAGGTTGGATAGGGGAGCAGGGAAGCACATATCTTAATTAAGGGAGCCATCTTAGGGTTGGGAAGAGACTTGGACCTAGAGGGGCTTCCAGGTGCCTAAGGCGAGGTCCCCAGTTAGTTCCTGGGGCAGCTGAGGATAGGGAACCTGAAATGATCCTATCCTATAGCCTTACTGATGAATATTTTGCATATCACCATAGAACCTTCATCTGGCGATGGATGGAGATAGAGACAGAGACCCACACTAGAACACTGGACTGAGCTCCCAAAGTACCAATGAGGAACAGAAGGAGGGAGACGATGAGCAAGGAAGTCAGGACCAAGAGGGGTGCACCCACCCACGGAGACAGTGGGGCTGATCTATTGGGAGCTCACCAAGGCCAGCTGGATTGTGACTGGAAAAGCAGGGGATAAACCTGGACTCTCTGAATATGGCGGACAATGAGGGCTGATGAGAAGCCAAGGACAATGGCACTGGGTTTTGCTCCTACTTCTTGTTCTGGCTTTGTGGGGGCCTAGCCAGTTTGGATGTTCACCTTCCTAGACCAGGATGGAGGGGGGAGGATTTTGGACTTTCCACAGGGCAGGGAACCCTGACTGCTCTTCAGACTCGAGAGGGAGGGGGAGAGTAGTGGGGGGAGGGTGGGAGGAGTGGGAGGCTGGGAGGAGGCGGAAATTTTTTTTTTCTCAATAAAAAAAAAGCTTAAAAAAAAATTAGTCCCAAACAGTACATGGGACTGTGAATTTCCTACAGGCTCCTAAACTGTGTGGTGACCAACTTTCTTTGAGTTATTTGGTTTCTTTGAGTTATTTAATGGATAGGAATATTTTATTCTATGTTTAAAGATAAAATTAAAATTTAAAATGTCTGGTGATGTGCAAGTGTTAAAGAGGGTAGGCACCCTGGAAGTACTAAGATTGAAGTTAACAGCTCCATACCATTTCCCTTGAGAGACTGAAGGGGTTAACACTAGGTTGTTCCATCATGAGCCTTTGAGATGATATGGAGGAAAAGTAAAAAGGAAGAGAATATAATCAAAAGTTTTCTTTTAGTAAATCTTGTCCACAATGTATGAAATTGTGCAGGTGTGTCAGATAGTCATAGAAAGAATCCTGAGGGAAACTGACTATAAAAACACATATTTGGGGTTTATTGGTACACAGGTTGGTCAACTGAAATAAGTAAAACACAAAAATTAAATGAAATTTAAGCTGAATTTCATATGCTAACCACATTTATCTCTTTGCTGTGATAGCTGGAAATGGTAATACCTTCAGACTGGGAGTGTATAAGAAAGCAGATTGAAACTGGATTCTCTTGCCTATTTCCCTGTCTAGACTACTTAAACCATGGGGCTTGATGGTGAGACCCTATTTCTGAAGACTCCACATGCTTTGGTCATAGGATACAGAGGACTCAAGCTGGTATTGACCTGAAAGCTTCTTTCATGCTGATTAGCTTTCATAGGGCCAGAAGGTACAAACAGGAGACTTGAGGAGAAACGTCACCAACAGCCTTACCAAACTCTGAACACTGTGACTTATGATAATGACCAACCAGGCAAGAGATATGCTCTTTATTGGAATAATGCTGTGGATGCCATGGTGGTAACCAGCCACTTTCTCATTAGAGTTAAGACCTAATATACAGAAAGGAACTCATGGCTGCTAACAGTTAATCTGGACAAGACCCCATGACTGACAGTGACAGGCCATAGGGGAGAATACATTATACACATAGTATAAAACTGCCTTCTAAATGTTTATCTTTATACCCATAGATTAGTTAAGCTCTTACATGCCATCAGAGAAACTTCTTTCTAAAGAAGTTCAAGATAAGAAAACGTTCAAGATAAGAAAAGATTGGAAGTTTAAGAAGGACCATTAGGCTAGGTTCTTGCCATCTCTTCCAGACTTCCCTGCGATGAATTTTTGCTTAAGTTTCACCATAAAGACTAACCATGCTATATTTTGCTTACATTTGAACTAAACCTTCTCAGAATGTGACATAATCTCTACACACCAGTGTAGCCAAAACAATGTGTTAGCAACCAAGTAGGCAATTCCCAGGAGAATGTGACCCTCTGGACAATTTCTGAGAAGAGCTGACTCTCTCCCAGATCAATCTTCTTGATTATCCCTTCAATATCCCTGTGCTGGCACCAGGTTCTGCTGCCTGGGGGCTAGCCTCCAGCAACACAGGGCTCAAAGGGAAATCCATGGAGTTCATGTACTATGACTTCTTTTCTTTTCTTTTTCTTTTTTTAGTCTGAGTTGGAGTAAGGGAAAAGACACTGACACACTCTCTTGATGGTTTCTTTTTGATTCTTCTTTTGTATTCCCCATTCTTTATTTTCCTGGAGATTTTCTTCTCTCATTCTTGAGGTTTTCCTTCAAACTCTATCTTTATTTTTGATTCTTTTCCTTATAATTCTGTTTTTCCCTTGCAGCTTATCTACCCCAGCAAAATCTTTCAAGCAATATAAATATTACAATGTGCTTACATTCTATTTTTTCTCAAGTGAATGATTACAATGAATACAAGTAAAACAGCATGTTCTCCATATCTTTTATATGATTAAACATTTTACATATTACAGGTAAAAACAAATTATCCCCCAAGAACCCATGTAAATTTCATACCCAAGTAACTTGTTATAGACTAACAGAATGTAAGCAAGAAAGATATTCTTCTCAGTCAGTTCTTTAACTGGTGGGCTGTGTTTTTTAGTTTCAAAGGAAGGATCATTTTATTATTTATCTTGTAAGGTAATCTTATAAGGAATCTTAAAGGAATTATAAACCTAAACTTTTATGCATGAAAAACAATGTCAGCTCTACTTTAAATTTTTACTGTGCATATACACTCATATATATATATATATATATATATATATATATATATAAAATCAGGAGACTGAGGGCAGAAAAGGGGATAAGGAATTAATCATCACCTTTGGTCATCAGCCAATACCAGCAGGAAGGGCACATCAGCTAATGATAATGGGGCTGCTTTGTTCTTTTTCCCTGACCTTAAAGTGTTCCTCACACAACTATGTGCCTTTCTAAAACTTCAGATGATCTTCTTGGGGTTTTCACCCCAAAGCTATTTAACAAACACATCTTAGTCTTACTTTAATATATTTTCAAAGCTTTGTTTCATCTGTGATGCACTCTGAAACCTTGTGAACATACCTCTCAACATTAATTTAAATAATTTAAACTAGCTGGGCTACTCGGACTCAATTGTTTTCCTTAATCATTGAGCTAAGTCATAGTCTATACAGCTCCTTATTAGAATCTCAAATGTTCTAGCTCTGTGACACTTTCTTGTTTTCTTTTTTTTTTTATGTTCTGCAGCTTCTGCTTTATGATAGGCAAGGGCAACATTTTATCCCCCTTGCTTACATTAATTTTTCCACTAAGCTAACCTCTATCATAATTCCTTACTATATTTATTAAAAACCTTCTTTCATCAAAATTCTATTCAAACTAACACCATTATATATAAAATCATTGTTTCAGATAAGCAGTGGAGATTAGGAGGAAATCATCTTCACATTAATCCACTGGGAAAAATGCCCAGTAGAATGGGATATTTCCATGAGATAAACACACTATATTACACACCATGGTGCTCTCTCTACACCCATTCACATCATGCGAGATAACAGAGAAAGATGGCAGTGGCAAACATGTGAAGGCTCACCAGAATCAAAAGACATTCTGGAGTCTGTGGTCTTGGGGCCTTGCCTATCCGAGATTCGCCTATCAGGCTTTTCCTCTTGATGGGCTGACTCCTCAAACTTCAATAGCCACCTGCTGCTCCCCTGACATGGCCACCAGCAACTGTGATCCCTGATCTGAATTTTTAGACAACATGAAGTTATGATGACGTCGTGGTGCATAAGCTGTTTAAGTGGGTAACTTTTCCCAGGCTGCACTCAGCAGACACTGTGGCCATGTTCTTCTTACCAGTGATGCTTTCTTTTAAAATGGCAAACGGCACACATCTCAGTACTTCTCAACTATGGACTGATACATATCTAACACTGTTTGACGTCCTTTCAGCGGTGATATTGTTATCTTGCCTATATGCAAACAGATACATCCATTTATTATTTATTGTATTGTGTGTCCCTGCAGTTTACAGATGCGTGCGTACAGGTTACTACAGAGGGCAGAGAGAGCATTAGATCTCCTGCCAGGGTTACAGGTGAATGTAGGCACTCAGACTCTGAATGTTCTCTCTAACCCTTTTACTTACATTTCTAAATACATATCCTTGCTAAAGATGACTAGTATCTTTGAGACAAAATAAATACTAATAAACATTACATCAGTAAAAGTGCTTATCTTCACTCCATAAATTGTATATTTTCCCTTAGTTCATAATTACAATGCAAAATTTGTGCTCAGAATGCTTTTTATAATTCATAAAGTTTTAGTCAATGAATTTCTGTATTCAGACTTTTGATTAAAACATGTTTTATTAATGCATTTAAATTATTTCAGGAAATTTATATATTTTATTTCAAGCCTACAAAGACCTTCATTTATGTACCTTTTCTTTTACTTAATACGTGTGATGATTCAAACTTGTGGTTAATCTGAGGTTAAAGTGCAAAGCCAACTGATTATTGCCAGACCAAAAATTAACCCAGGTTTTCAATTGAGGGCTAGAATTTTGCTTAGAATGTGACATCTTCAAGTTTTGGAAATGTTGGCAACTTACAGAAACCCACTGAATGTCCCTAATTCTCTGTTTCTGATTTCCTATCATGTCCCAACTCCCATCTTCCTAAGGGAGCCTCGAAGCTCTGTATCCCCCACCCCCAACTCCACCCCTAGTTCTGGGAGAGTCATGTGACTGGAATCCTGTCAATGAAGCATGAGTAGAAATCTATACATTTTAGATATGAACTTAAAATATGGACCAGGTTTTAGTCCTTTCTGTCACTGGTTTGTCACTGTAGTAGATGGCAAATAAGAATGGTCCCTAATGTCCAGTCCAATTGAGAAAGACAGAGGGAAAAACTACCAGACATGGCAGGTTTGAAAGCAATATCTCCCTGCCCCAACTTTCTGTACAACTCACCTTGAACTGATAATAATGTCGCATTTTGGTCTCATTTAAGCTGGTTTATTTTGAGAACTCTAGATTATCATAATAAACAATCACTTCAGCTAGTTCAGTAACTCATGTAACATATATTTTAAAGGATTTTTTTGTAAAAAAAACCTTCTCCTACCTCTTCCTTTTGCTCACACACACTCTTCTCTCATGCCAGCGCATAATGTATACATTGTTACATATGCACACATATTATGCTGTGCACTATACACATTTATGTGATTAAATATTTTCTCAGACTGGCTCCTAGGATTCTTGAGTGTGGAATTCAGCTTCAGTTGTCTCTGCTCTTGTCTTAGACTTACATCTCCGAAGCAGATGTTAAACAGATTTGCAAACAGAAATTCTGTTGGAGGGGGGATTTCCAGAACAAGTCTCCACAGAAATGAGAGAAGCAAGACGGTTGTAGAAGTTGAATCCTGCAGCAGGGAATCCATCACACTGGTGGCTATGGATTCAATGAAAAAGCTCTCCAGAGTCAACCAGTTCACAGACCATGGCCCTCCTCCTATGCTAAAGAAACACAGAAATGCCTCCCAAAGAAGGACAGACACAATCAGGGGTGATGTGGCTCCTGTCTGCTCTGAAAGGTTTATGGAAAGTGGGCACATCAAGGCACAAGTGTCACTCTGCATAGCAGTTGAGGAAGGAGTGTGATCCAGGTGGGGTTGATACCACACAGAGCACTGCCCTTGTCATGCAGAGTTAGACAGGAAAATTGATTCAATGTTTAATGAACTTGTGAGTCTGTAATATCTTATATTGTATTTTTGGTAAGCTCTTAGATTTCTCAGACTCATTTGCCATGGCATAGGAAAAACAAATACTTGTTTCTTGGATCCACTGGGCCATCATGGCAGCTGCCCAGGAGCTGTGCAATCAAAGCTGTGATCCTAAAACAGCCATGGGAAACCGTCTCTGCTGTCTACACACTGTAGAGTTCAGGGTGTTTGTTTCTGTGTACAAGGAGGAGATTTGGGGTTCTATGGCATCATAAGAAAAGTGTGAAAAACACAATTCCTAGGGACTTGGACACAAGAGTGAGAAATTTCCCTTACAAGCTTTAATGTTCCATTCTCACTTGGTACCTCTCACTCACAGATCTCTGTTGTCAGGGTTTTCTGTCCTGCCTGGTTCCTGCAGTCGTTAAGACCCAAAGAAATCACACAGATGTCTACATTAGTTATAAACTTATTGGCCCATTAGCTCAGGCTTCTTATTAACTCTTATAACTTAGATTATCCCATTATTCTTGTCTATGTTAGCCATGTGGCTCAGTACCTTATTCAGCAGTGCAGTCACATCTTGCTTCTTCTGTGGTCAGCTCACATCTGCGCACCAAGCATTT
The DNA here is from genome assembly GCF_000317375.1 of Microtus ochrogaster. Taxonomy (NCBI): domain Eukaryota; kingdom Metazoa; phylum Chordata; class Mammalia; order Rodentia; family Cricetidae; genus Microtus; species Microtus ochrogaster. The sequence continues at coordinate 19,505,585 of NW_004949100.1, read as the reverse complement.
CTCTTCCCAGAATTCTCCTGTTTTCATTGAACCTCCTCTACTTCCTGTCTGGTTGTCCTGCCTATACTTCCTGCCTGGCTACTGGCCAATCAGCATTTATTTAAAATATAATTGACAGAATACAAACCATTCTCCCACACCAGATCTCCATCTGGGTTAGGCAGTGTCTTGTCTTTTCTCCTTTTATTTCCTGTCATATGCGTGTGATGTGAGCCTGTTTTGAAATACATCCGTGTCTGTAAAAAGAGTTTGTGTATATGTACATATATGCATGCACTTGCTTTGAAGGACAGAGGGTACCTTCAGATATTGTCCCTTGGGAGCTTTCCACCTTGATTTTTGAGGAAGAATATTGTCAGATATGCTATGATGACTGACTAGAAAGCCCCAAAGATCCTCCTTTCCCAGTCTTCTGAGCAATGGGGTTTACAAGAGCTGTCCACCACACCTGACACCTTTTTGGTGGGCTCTAGAGATGAACTCAGGTCCTCTTGCCAGCTTGGCAAGCAATTTTAATGACTGCCCCATCTCCTCAGCCTTAGATGTTCTCCTGGTACAAGTCAGTAGGATGGTGTAGAGAACCTCTCTTCATAATGTAGAGCATAATGGAAGGTCAGATAAGACTTGAACAAATTGATTTTCATAATGCATAGCTAGAATCAAAAGAAATCTGAAGATATGCTATGACATCGTGTTTTCAAATTATTTCTGAAATCCACTCATTTAAAGTGTGTTAAAGTGATTGAGTTATAGTTGGGAGAGCACCCTTCATACAGTACGGCTCTCAGAGTCCAAAAGAATCCTGTGTGCTCAATAATTTACTGAGTAATTAGATTACTACCTCTTGTCCTGGCTATAACATCTATCACCTCAATTTCCCAAAAGGAAGGGCTTTTTTAAAACTAAAAACCAGAAAAATGAAAACTGCAATGTCTAGCATAAAGCAGAATAGAATTACATTGAATGATTGCAACTGTCGTCAATTAATTTCTTGAAGAAAGGTAGACTGCTTCAATTTTCCAGTATCTGAGTCAGCAAAAATTAAAACTCACTATAAAATCATATCGTTAGACTTGCTGGCCTCCTGACTTCCTTGATAATACAATTTTTAAGATTAAAATCAAGTATTCATAATATTAGGAAAGGTGTCTAGGAGTTGATTTCTTAATAAGCATTAAATTTTAAATGTGTGTGTGTGTGTGTGTGTGTGTGTGTGTGTGATTACACATGCCACAACTTGTTCTGGAGCCAGTTCTTTCCTCATGTATGTGGGTCCTAGGGATTGCACTCAAGCTGTTACCTGTGGCAGCAAACACTGAGCCATCTCACTGATCGCTTGATTTTTGCTTTCATGAGACATGGCCTCATTTATCTCAGGCTGTTTTTGAGTTCACTGTGCACCAGAAGATGACTTGAACTCCTGATTCTCCTCCCTCTGCCTCCTAGGAGCTGGAATTACAGACCTACACTGCCACACTCAACTTGGAAAAACTTTTAAATCATAAGGAGAAATGAAGATTGTGCATCAAAATTTTACATTTCATAAAAAAAGAGTTCACTGTGCTGCCTTTTGTGCAGCAAGTCCTGCCAATCAAGCTAATAAACTGTAGAGCTGAAAAGGTAGCTTAAAGTTCAGGCACACGTGAACATTTGTTGCACACTTAAAAATCACTTGGAGCTCCACAGAAGGATAAGTTCCCTAAAGGAGAAAAGCCAGAAACAGGGTTCTGGAGAGATCTCAATCACTCATGGAAGTGCACAGGACTCTGTCTTCTCATTAAGATTGTATGTTTGAATTGACAAGTCTTAGTCAACTCTAGCAGCCGTAGAAACACAGGAAGTGGGGGGTATGACTAGGAGGCAAAAACCTGTAAATCTGAAGACTGGTATTTTGATCTTCAGCACCCAGATGCCCTGAAGGTACAAAGATCCAACTATAATCCCAGTGCTTAGACCCTGGGTCGGGGGAGGCAAGTTAGGTAACTAGACTTTTTGAATCAGTAAGTACCAGGTTCAGTGAGAGATTCTGCTCAACTAATGAAGTAGAGAGTGATTGAGAAAGACATTGGACATCAATCTCTGCCCTCTACACATGTACACATACATGTACATCCATAAACATCAGAACTGAATACACACTATATACATAGCCAAATGGAAACATAATCTTAGATGCATGAATAGCAGTTTCTTCCTTAGAGTTGCATAAGTGTGGGAACAGCAATTATCAGCCCTGGAGCTCCAGATGAGGGTCCTCTGCTTCACAGACTTTGCAGTGCATTCTCAGGAATGGAGGCCAGAGCTCTGATTCCTTCTTTTCTGATGATGATGATATTAATTCCATCATAATATCCTTACTCTGACCTCATATAACCTAGTTATTGTATAAGCCAGCACCTCCCAATGCTATCACATGGCAGATCAAGGCTCAACATAGGATTTGTGGAAAAGGTAGTCCAATGATAGGCAACATCACTTCCTATTGCTTGACCAACTCCAATTCTTATTTTTAATCACTTTTTTTTTTTAGTTTAAGGAGAACCACACAAGAATCACAATATCACTATCACTATTTTTTATTTCTAAAGCTCAAGCTAGTTTTAATTTCCCCATGGCTTTGGAGTCATCGCTATTGTTCTGCTTGTGACCAAGTCTCACACAATATTCGCTATTTATTTTTCTAAACTAGAAACATTAAAAATTGCTAGCTTTTCCTTATTCATAGCTAACCAATATTAAACATTAAGTAAAAAATATCAACAAATAAGCAAAAATAAATGTGCCAGTGAAGGAAACCTCAGGACTTGTGTGAAACCATTTGAGCATTTGCTACCACAAAGTTGAAATTAATTCTCAATGAAAGTTAATGCTGTAATTTTGTAATGTAATATAATATATATTATAATTTATGAGATGATGACCATCTAGGGCATATTGGTTAGCGATGCATTCCTAGCACAAAGTATCTATAAGAGGAAAATAATTATATGGCTCAATGTTTTTGCCATTCTACCAGACACTGGGGAAAAATTACTGACTTTGGAAATCTTGTGGTCTCCAGCTGTTCTATTATGCTGGCCTCCAACCAAGGTGAACTATCTCAAAAGCAGAGATACAGGTAGGAGGCTGTGCAGCTCATGGTGACCAGAACATACAGAAACAGGCCAAAACAAAGGTCCAAAGGACAGTCCACTCTAAAAAATCATGTCCTTAGTTACCCAATTCCCCTCAAAAGACCCTGTTTCCTTAGGTTCCCAATACCTGTCAATAATGTTACAATTTCATGAAGACTTTTATGAATTAAGAGTCCTCAGGATCGAAACAGTTCCCTCAAACCCGACTTCTAAACATTGCTTACAGCTGGGACCAAGCCCTGAATAGATGAATCTTTTAATAGATATGTCCAAATATAAGAAACAATATAAATTCTGAGATTATGTTGTTTGAAATATCTAGAAAATGTCATAGCAGTTTATGCAATGAATTTCCATGAAGGGAACTCAGTAGAGCAAACCATGAGAATGAATAACAATTGTAAGTACATGTAAGATAACAATGAGAAATGAATAGTTACAGCCTCTAATATCAAAATGAAGTAAGAAATCCACCTGTCAAGATAGACTATATTTCCAGATTATCAGTAAATTCTAGGAATGAAAAGTGGTGATAGATACCTAGCAGTACAAGTGCGTTTAACATGAACTACCAAGGGGTTGGAGAGATGGTTCACCAGTTAAGGACACAATCAGAGGATCAGAGTTCAGGTCCCAAAACCCACATTTAGCAGTTCACAAATACCTATACTTCCATACCAAGTGATCCCACTGCCCCTTCTGTCCTCCAACAGTACCCTCACACACATGTAAATACACACACGTACACACACTCACATACACAAATAAAATTCCACCAAGATTTTTACTTGAGAAGGTCAAGATAGTCAGTTTTGTGATACATGTGTTTTAACACAAAATACAAATTATATATTATTGTAATAGTATCTGAAAATCTTAAAGAATAAAATGTGTAGATTTCACAAAGTTACAAACTCAAATAAACAAATGAGATCACCAGTATATGTAGTAAGGAGGCCATGTGTTTGTTTCCTAGCTGACCAGACTCCAGAAAAAATCACATAGAAACTATATTAATTAAATTACTGCTTGGCCTATTAGCTCTAGCTTCTTATTGCCTAGCTCTTGCATATTAATTTAACCCATTGTTATTAATCTATGTGCTGCCACATGGCAGTGGCTTACTGACAAAGTTTTGGCATGTCTATCTCTTGTGTCAGCTCCATGGCTTCTCCCTAACTCCTCCTTCTTTCTCCCAGCATTCAGTTTAGTTTTTCTCCACCTAGCTCCACTGTATCCTATCATAGGCTCAAGACAATTTCTTTACTAACCAATGGCATCCGCAACATACAGAGGGAAATCTCACATCACCTCGCCTTTTCTGTTTAAATGAAAAGGAATGTTTTAACTTTAACATAGTGAAATTACATATAACAAATCATGTATCAAGTAAGAATTATAGTTACAGATGGGCTTATGATAGCATTTGGTAAAAGTTAACACAAGATGTACTAAAAAGTTAAATCAGAGGATTTAGAAATTTTACCCATAATTCTGAACTGAGTAAAAGCAAATTTATGAGGGAATGGGAGAATAACCATACTCCTTTGTCTATTTTATATGTAATACATAATATAATGCAAAAAAAGAATTATAGTTACAATATTTACATATACTTTATCTTTTATTATGACTAAGACAAACTGTAACTATCCATTCTTCAACTCCATTAAGGACTCCAGAAGGATATAATATTACCGAAGTAAACAGGAAGTACATTGTAAGCAACATCCAAAACTCTAGCATTGACAGAGATGTCTCACTACCTGGACAGTCAACCAAAGATCTTCAGTATCATTGGAGCATCCATCTTCAGCCTACAGGCTCATAATATCCAGCATACTTTTCCATAAAGCAGGAAATTTCAAATACAGTTCCACCTATATAGGCAGTTTGTCCATCATTTTCTTCTGTATCTTGCAGAGTGTCTGGAAAACTCTATCATGTAGCAAGGACCCCGAAATACTATCTCACCTTTAGGCAAGTTCAGCAGTCATTTCTCTGTGGGTTCTGCATATCCAGTTCATACAGCATTACATCAAGCAGTCATGGCAAGAGCAGTTGTTTTGCCCAAATGGCTAGCCAACTCCATAAGGAGCCTCTTTGATGCCCATGTTCCTCTTGAAATAGATTGGGGCTGCCATAAGCAGATGTGTCTCATTGTCATTAATCCTCAGTACAATTAGCTCTTCATCCTACTACACAGATGCAAAGACTCTTAATATTTATCATACTTATTTTTGACACAGCCTCAGAAAATATTTTAAATTAGATGTAACAGGAAAGCTTTAAAATCAGATGAATAGTAAAAATTCATAGGGTCCCAAGGCCTCTACTCTATGAAAAGCAATATTGTAGAAAGGACTCTGAGCAGTCAGTGCCTATCAGTATGTTTCCCTAGATCACCTGCTTACTCAATGTACTCATGAGCTGAGTGCTGGAGAATGAGGCAATGCACAACATCAATGTGTTATTCAGGAATTAAAAGATAGTCTAGCTGATTTCCTTGCTAATTCAATTTTCTTGCTTCTTAGACACTAATTAAATTTGAGTCTATCTAATGAGAATATCTTAATCCTATTTCACTTATAAGTGCAATACATTTAAGTATTTTTATAAGGACAAGATGCATGGTTATGTCACCAACATAACTTCAATTTGTGAAAACAGGAATGCAAGTGAAATTTATCTTAATGAATAACTGATTAGAACCCCAAGTTTAAAAATGTACCAACCATTTACAATTGTTCCATTAAGAACACAGCTTTGTGGTTTGGAGCAGAGGGCTTAACCTCCTTGGTCTTCATTTTCATTGGCAAAAATTCCATCAGTGCTAAGAGCTGTCTTGTTCTCTGCCCTTTCAAAACAAATATTTAGAAATGTCTTATATTTATTCTATAGTTTATACAGCATTGTACTCATTCTTTCTAAACAGAGATATGTCTTACAGGTGTCCCTTATTCTTTTTTTGTGAAATAAAAATCTTATTCCAGGTTTTAATTTATTTAAAATATTTTATTCACCCCTAGGAATTTAATATTGTTTGGGGTACTTTCTGTAAGTTAGAATAATCATTCTACTTTATGATCATTATAATGTAAAACCAGAAAAATATTTTTCACATAAATGACACAGTCTACTTGCCTGACCCTCACACACACACACACACACACACACACACACACACACACACACACATATACAATTTAAAATAAAATTACAATAGAATAGATATAAATGGATTTGTGTGGAATGGAGGATCATATTGTCATTACAACAAATTTAAAATTTGAATAATTTTTTTCTAGGTATTTCCTGCCAATTTTCATTCAGGTAATGCACAGTCAGGAATGAAATAGAAGTAGCAGTAGGAATTCATGAGGAAAAAACATATGCATTAATATCCAAAACTAGAATTTATAATTGCTCAGTATGGGAGAAAAAAAACAATAAAAATTTTGTCAGTAATCTCTACAATCTAACACCTAATGCAAATGACTGTAAATATACAATAATAATTTAAAACTATATAACTTTATAAATAAGTTTGAAAAATTCGAACAGTCATTCAACAAGCAAACACTAATCTCCATATTACAATCCAGGCCACAGCTTAAGTATTTTTTATGCTCTTGGTATAATTTTCAACCATCTGGGCATCAGAGAAGTAAAGTGAATGTAATATAAACACCAAAATTAAGAAGTTTGTATGCTTTATATTGAGAAATCAAGAGGACCAAGGAAACAAGTGCGAGAGATTAGGAGGAGAGGTGAGTATACGGTCAGGGATTGATAAGTATGCTAATTGGGGAACAAGCGGACTCTGGGAAGGCCTGGAAATTAAAGACAGCAGAGCAATGGTCAAGAATTGCCAGAAGTGTAATGTGGCTTTCTAAAAGAAACAGAACTAGGTATAAAGCATAGGTTGTTTGTGGTGGTCGCAAGATTTCAACAATTCCCCAGCACCTGCACCAAGTGTGTGTCTCCCACATGATAGATTATCTATGAGATTTGTTAATTTACCTAAATGTAATGAGTGGTCAGAAAGTGATTTAAAGCAATATTCTTCTTATTCTATTCCTTTTTAACTTTAATACTCATGACAGATATTTTATTTCCTTATGAAAATTTAAAAGGTAAGTTACCACCAACATTTCCTAGCAGTGTGATCATAAAATAAACCCTTATTATTCAACCATATCTCTTTTCTAGAAGACACCAGTGAAGAACTTACTGTCCTAGTAACTCTGTTGGGGGCCACTTATGCACATTTGACAGATTGAGTCTCTAAGTTTTCAGTTCACTGATGCTGGGTCACTAGCAAAATTTTCTCAGGCCTTAAATAGGTGATGCTAAGTTTTTGTCCCCTGAATCTTTATTCTACAACATCTTAATTTAGGAAATCATCTTTGAATTTTTGAGATCTCAGGGTTCCATTCATCATTGAGAAAAAATTTTGATATTAGTGATCTAGAAGATTTTCCTAAGCTCTGAAAGGATTTTAAAATATTCAAAAGTCAAAAGAAATTGAGATAATATACGGTACTTTTATAATGAAAAGGAATCCAGAAAATAAGGCTTCATTAAAAAAATAAAAACTACTGAAGAGAAGTTGTGGGCTGGTGAAATGATGTAGCAGATAAAGGTGTTTGCCACCAAGTTTGATGACCTCAGTTCATCGTAAAAGGAGAAAATGTGTTTACACAAGTTATTCTTTGATCTCCACATGCTCACTAGCATATACTTCACCCCTTGCCAAACACACAACCATACAAAATAAATAAGATTTATTTTCAGTTTTTTAAAGAAATCTTGTGGTATATAGTGTTGAGTATTTTTCCTCAGTGGGTTAAAAACACACTCTTCTTTTCTGTGTACCAACTTGGCTTGACCATTATCTAAAGTCAAGGGTACTCACAGACAATTTACTGAGAGTATCCAATGGGCCCGTGAAGGAATAATGTTGCAAAAATTCTCCTAAGTTAATGTATTTGTAGGGATGACAGAGATCTGAAACTGAAAAATGATAGTTGATATTAGTAACAATTAGTGTGAATAAAATTTTTAAAAAGCAGTTGACTAAATATTAATCCCCTTCGAAGGGACTGGGGAGATGAGACATTGGTTTAGAAAATATAACATTTTAAAAGACAGGAATTCAGTTCCCATCTCCCACACTTGGTAGTTCATAAGCATTTTTTAACTCCAGCTCCAGTGGATCAAATGCTCTCTTCTGATTCCATGTGTGCTGCAGTCTTGTACAGACACATACACACAGACACACACATATACAGACACACACACATACACAGAGAGAGAGAGAGACAGAGAGAGAGACAGAGAGAGAGAGAATAAGTAAGTAAATAAAATTAAAAGAACAATAGAATAGATAGTTATGGGTAGATGTGGACCTAGAATAGAAGGATCATGTTTAGAGAAAGAGAAAAGGAGGACAAGGTATGGATAATAGGGAAAAACAGCTTATGTTAAGGACCATTGGAAGGGTAGTATAGAAACCTAATACAGTAGACACTCCCTAAGATATATACTTATATGTTGGTGATCTAAATGAAATCACCAAATAGTGGGGGAACCAACTGGTCATCTCCTGTCATCAAATCAAGCTTTCAATACCAGGAATGGGTTATATATAATTGAGTTGTTGTCCAAAAGGTCCCGGGAAAACCCCAAACAGCACAAGCTATTGCCAAGACTTGTAGGTTGTTTTTCACAAATGGGCAGCAAGTTTCCATCGTCGAAGACAATTCCAACACAGCTCCATTGAACGTGGAGAATTAGAACTGGTACCTCTATAAAGCCTTTACCGCTACAGATACTGGTACAGAGAATTTCTCTATGCATGTGTACAAGATTGTGTATGTATGTGTAAACTTGTGTATGTATGCATACATACACAACACAGATATAGGACAGTAGGCAAACTATGGTGTCAGTCCTCAGGTGCCTTCTATCTTTTGCTTGATACAGAGTCTCTGGTTAACTTGGAACTTCACCATGGATTAAAAGGTTGGCCCATAACCTTTTAATAATCCTCCTTTCCCCTGTTACATCTCCCAGTACTGAAATTATAAGGTTGCACAGTCATGTCCAACTTAACTCAAATCTTAGCCCTTGCAAGGCAAGTACTTTAAGGCCCAAACCCTTAAAAGGGAACTTTTAAAGCAGGTCCATCAAATTGGTATTATCCACCATTTATTAGTTAAAAAATATTGTCTATATTATTCCTTAATTACAATGACTAGGGTTACAACCATGCAACCGACCAGTCTGTCAATTATGTCTTGAAATTTCTAACAAACATCATTACACATCATTATTAAAACAAAATTCATTCTCCAGATAGGCCTCAAGTTCACTGCATGGCCCTTAGTAAGCACACCAACAATCTAGGTTTTCATAAGTCACATATATTGATTATGATATGTTCCTGTTTTATTTTCTGTGCATTGCTAAGGGGCATACTTGCCTTACCCACATTCAGGAAACTACCATGCTTCCTGCACCTGAAACTGGCCCTTTTTCAAACTGTATAGTTCATCTTCAAAATATTCACTGTTTGATTTCACAATGATACCCTATTCTTTGTTCATGACTTATATGTAGTCTCCATAACCCAATTTAACTTACCCGTCTTTTAAAAATGTGTGTACTTGCTTTATTCTCAAGAATCAAACACCTGAATTCCACATGGCATTCCCATTCCCAATGAGTTCTTCATGTCCAAAGCTATTTTTCTACATTTACACCTTAGTATTTTGCATTCTAACATCAAACACACCGTAAGCCTTGTGTCAAGACAAAAAAAAAAAAGCAATAATCCTTGAACCATCTATAACCATCAGGTTTAATCTATAGTCTTTACAGCCAGCGCATTTCCTAGTAATTCATGTTTTCTAATTATAATCTTTTATCTGGCATTTTTTCCCCTAATCAATCACTGGCCATAATAGAGTAAAGGCTTTCAAAGTACCACATGGTAAGATTTTTAAAAGTACTTTATATTAAGTTCTGTGAACTAGAAAGTATGTCTATTAACAACTTTAGGTTAAGGAAATTTTCTTCTATAATTTTGTTGAAATTTTTTTCTGTGCCTTTACCTGAGTTTCTTCTCCCTCCTACATTCCCAGTTTTCTTAACTTTGTTCTTTTCATAGTGTCCCTGAGTCCTGGATGTTTTGTGCCCAATAGTTATTTAGATTTAATATTTCTTTTCACTGAGGTATTTATTCATTTCTTCTATCATGTCTTCAATGACTAAGATTCTTCTCTATCTTTTATAGTGTGTTGGTAGAACCTACTGTTGAGGTTTTTGTTTGACTTACTTGATTTTTAATTTCCAGTTTTCCCCCAGACTGGGTTCTCCTTAGTGATTCTATATTTGCTTTCACGTAAATATATTGTTTTGTATTTTCTATATCATATAAATTGTACTGTTTTCTTTAGTTCATTTCATGTTATGTGTGTTTGTCAGTTTCATACATTTATAGAATGAACTTTAATGACCCTCATGACACTTCATCCTCTCCCCTCTCTTACTCTTTGGCAAAAATCCCTCTTCCTAGAAAGTCTCTCTTACTTTGATGATTTTTGTCTGTGAGACCCACTGTTTAATGACTTTCTTGCCCCAAAACATTAGTGGGAAGTAATATACTTGAACAAGGGTACCATAACTGTGGCTACAGCACTGAAGAAAATCACATCTCTCCTGCAAAATCTTAAGTGCTAATAGTCTCTAGGAGAATGACCATGGGCTCCTCCATAATTCAGTATCCTATATGATGAAGATCTGATATTTTTGTCTCTAAAGTGGAGGAGATTCCAAGGGTGCCTCTTCACCCCACCATTGCTTAGCATCAAAAGTGGTGTCTAACCAGGATGATAAAGCAAGAAAATTAAATTAACGTAGATATCAGACGGAAAAGCAGAGTTGTCTTCATTTGTAGAGAATGTGACTAGAAGGTAGACCATCCTAAGTATCTAAAGCCATCCAGTCACCGCGTAACCTAACAGGACATGAAGCTTATTAACAACCATCAAGTGAAGCATCTCAAACCAGTCAGTCATAATAAAAACAATATGTAGGGTCACCAAGAACATGAAATACTGAGGTTAAATTTAACAAAATGAGTACAAGTTCTCTATAAAAAAAAAAAAGTACAAACCTTGGCTGAGGGAAATTGAATGGCATCTAAGATCTAAATTAATGGGGCACCAGACTAGCCCCAGGTTTGAAAACACTAAACTACCAATGGCTGGCTCAGTCATTTGTCTTTAGAGTCACTAATCCCAGTCAGGATGCTGGCAGGATTTTGTGTTTATTTGCTTGTTGTTTTTTTCTGTTTGTTTGTTTGTTTTGGGTTTTTTTTTTTTTTGGATAGGAAATGACACAGTTGTATTTTTAAAAGATGTTAGGAGGGTCAGGTAGATGACCCAGAGGGGAAAGTTTTAGCTGCACAAACACGAGAACCTGAGTTTGATCCCCAGCATATACACAAAAGCTGGGCACTACGGCACATGTCTGTAACCTCAGAGCTAAGGGTGTGGAGAGGAGAGGAGCCTGGGACTGGGTAGTCTATCTAGGCAAGAGGAGGGAGACCAGAAAGAGACTCTGTGTTCAAAAATAAGGTGGGGAATGATGAAGGAAGTCACAGTTTCTCTCTCTAGCCTTCAAACAAGCTTGCGCAAGTGTTTCACTCCCGCTGTACAAACACACTGACACACAGAAAAACACACACACACACACACACACACATACACACACACACACACATCATTAAATCAAATTACTTTAAAAAAAATCCCTCCAAGGAAACAAGATCATAGAGGATTTAAAAGAGCCCAAACAATTTTCCCAAGTGAAACATACTCAGGAATTGGACATGCCCTACTTTATAGTATCTAACAGACTACAGCAATGAAAGTAGCTGATCCTGTAGACGTTCGGATCAGACCAGACACAGAAAAGAAACCTCGTTCATCTGCACATCTGATTTTCTTTTAAACAAGGATATCAAGAAACTCAATAGGAAAAGGAAAATCTTTCAACCACGGGTTCAGAATAGCAGGCCATCAGCTGTCAGTCGTGAGAGGAAGCACTGCCGTGGCTGCTTCTGCTCAGACAGGAAAGAAATGTCTAAAAATGCATCACACCATGAAATCAAAATCTGTGCTTATAAAATGTCAGAAGAGGAGGATTTTTTTTTTTTTGTTATTTGACTGGGAGAAAGTTTCTTAGCTTGAGTTAATAAAAAGAAAACTGGTAAGTTGAACTTCACTGAAATAAAATCTGACTTTCGACAGAAGAAGAAAATAAAAAGGTACAACTGAAAAGAGGAAATGTCCCCATCTGACAAAGGGCTGGAATCCAAAACGTGTAATATCTGTGGCCGATTAAGACAGAAGTTTGTCTTCACCATGAAGAGATGGGACAGGCCATGGCACACAATGATTCATGGATTCACAAAGAGTCCGATGAACAACTCCCAGGAAAATATTACTGAAAGAAACAAGACACAGAATTATAGGTATCTATTCCATGGTTCTATGAGGACAGGCCTCAACACACAGAACTAAGTAAAAAGCACAAAGCAGCTATGTGTCTCCTTCTCAGGAAGGGGTAGGTATGCTTCATTAAGTTTAGAATACAGCAAGAAACATGAAGTACTTGAGGGAATTGTAGAAATGGTCCCCTCTGTCTTTTGACAGGGGTTGAGGCACATGGCATGGTGCTGATGAAAAGGCAGAGCCTGCACACGCATGGACATACATCCCCCAAGTGAGAAGGTGCTTAAATTGTTTGTTGTTTTTTTCCACAAAGAGCCTTCAGGATCCATTTGAGGTCAGCATGCAACTAGGATTTGAGGAACAAATGGGAAAGAAAGATGTTTAAATATCAAATTTGGACAAAGCCCCCATGCAGAGCAAGGTAACTGCCCTCCAAAGTAATCCAAGCTCCACAAAAAATACATCCTGACCTTCTATGTCTGTGGAAAGATCGCCAGAAGTCCACTTTTTACCATCAACAAGTAGCTTCTTGATCTTTCTTCTACATACATTTGCACTATTAACTGAGACAGACTTCAATTTTATCTGCCTCCTGTCTCTCTGATAGCTGACTTGATGGCTATAGTATTGAATTATTTCAAGTGATAAGTCCATACTTAGTATGGCACATATTTAATAAAACTCCCTTATTTATTACCTTTATACATTAATGAAGTTAATTTTAAACCAAGTATGCCAATGTTTTATTGTCAAAATATATGCATCATGGTTGTAGAAATGTCTCAGCGGTTAAGAGCAAATTGTGCTCTCAACTTTGGGTAGCAGCATCCATACCCGACAGCTCAGACCCACCTGTCACTGCAGCTGCAAGGGCTCAGGCACACTTTTCTGCCCTCCAAGGATGTGTGGACTCCTGAAAACACATCCCCAAAACACACTTGCACATATACACATATTTTAAAATAAAATAAACCTTTAAAAAAAACCCTATAAATCAATAAAGAAACATGCAAAGCTGGGTATGGTGGGACGTGTCAGTCATACCCTCTTTTGGGAATTGGAGGCAGGAGAATTAGAAATTCAAATCCAACCTGGTTGAAGGCAGTTAAAAGTAGATTGAAAGGAGAAACCTGAAAATGTTTTAAGTAAGAATGATCTCTCCCCATGTTCCTGTAGGGATTAGATATTTGGAAGTAATAGATTAGTGTTAAATAAATGAATTTGCTTCCGGTGTCTTTGTTAATCAGGTGTGTTAGGAACAATACTCCTTTGCTTTTCAAATGGGCTGTCTATGTATTTCTGAACATTTCCACGTCTCTGTGACAATTACAGTCATAACTCTTGGGGTCTCCATCAGCTATCTGATCTGATAGAGACCTGATCTATATCTCTCTCCAGGTTGTTGTTCTACATGACGTGTTTGGGTTTCTGCAATGGTATTCAGTTTGCTTCTACAGCAAATAAGAACGTGAAGGGGCAGAGGGATAGCACTTCACCACTCTTGGCTCCTCTCTGCTAACAATAGATAGCAACCTTTGACTACATGCTAAAATTTGTCACTTTAAACAAAACATGTTTTGAACTACAAAGTTCCTGACAGTGCTCTGAGGCCAGCTGACTATGGGCATCGCCTACCATGGCTTTATGGTAATAAGTGCACAGGGAACAGAAAGGTATGATCTCTTTGAAAACATGAGACATTCTTCAGGCTCCTCCAGGTCTTCTGATTTAATGTAATCAATCCGGATTTTGACTGCTGTGCCGAAGGATTCACTTCTTGCTGCATTTTATTTTGTTAAAGAAATATTTTAAGAAGTTGAACATTTGCATTTGAAAAGAAGCTGTGGATGTTGCAACCCTACAGGATCCTCTCTGTAATGATCTCCAGAATTATAGAAAGGCTAGCAAGGGAGAGATTTGGGACAAAAAGAAACTCCCACTGGCTGGCTGGCTCCCAAGGCTTTTTCTACTTTGATATTATCAGTTGGTTTCTAATTCAGAGAAGGATATCTACTGTAACAATTTGCCTGGGGAACGTCTGTGTATTTGAAGAAGTAAATCGTCCACATGGTGGATAAGAAAATCCTTCCTCCAGCAAGCTAGGCAGGAAGAGCAACGGAGGATAATTAAAATGTAGAAATAAATTAAAGATGTGTGAGGGTTCAGTGTAGGTTCAAAATAGCCCTCAAGCCAGAGGCAAGATATAAAATAAGTGACTGGCATTCCACAAGGAAAAGAGAGAGTCCGGCAATGTGGGACACATTTATACTAAATGGATCAAATCATTTCCAAGCGGATTATAGAATTAAATCTTGAAATAGCAATGTGAAAGGTCCCATTGTGGGGAACGCTGTTCTAAACAGTACTTTTAATCCAAAAACAATAAGGAAGAGCATTTGAACCCATTAAAAACCTGCCAAGACCCCGAGGAGGTGACTCTGTAGGTAAAGAGCTTTCTTTGCCACCATGTGGATATCAGTTCAGTTCCCCAGTTATCCATGGAAGGCCCATGTGTGTTGACAATCTTTATGCTACTCTGGCAAGAAAGGAAGGAAAGGAAAGCAAATCTCTAGTGGATTGCAAGCCCACAAACTTGGTTAATACAGCCACAAACAAGCAAAGACAAGGACTGACATTCGAGATTGTTCTCTGATCCCACATTACAGATGAACCACTAACTGATGCAAAAGGAGAGCTCTTAAAGTCAAGTTCCAAATAAGCACATGGAAATGCAAATAAACAAAAAAGGCAGCACGACATCAGAAGGCCATAAGGACCAAGTTCAAGGATAGCATTCATTTAAAGAGCTGTGCAGAAATGGGCACCTCTTTACACTGCTGATGGGGATACGATACAACCCTATAGGAGAAATAGCACTGATATTTTCTAAAATAGCATTGATATATATTGATCGAGAATTACACATATGGGAATTTAGCTGCAAGATATATAATATGCTAATAATTTATTTGCATATTTATTCAGAAATTATAATAACAGAATATTGAGAGAAAACTTAAGAATATAACAATAAGACACCAATTACTATATATGTACATGTATATACATGTATTTACCATACACAGATTTATCATTTGGTAACTTCATACATAAGTATAATATAGTTATGCAGTTTTAGACTTAATCCCTACCAGTTTATTCCTTCTTTTTAAAAATTCATACATAATTAGAAATAGGCATATTTTTTAAATTTACAACTTAAATTACTTTAAATTGTTACAATTAAAATTATACCATCATTTCATGAATTATAAAAATGTTACTATAATTCAAATTATGTTTAAATAAATTGTGGTTCATACTGCAACTTAAAACTAGTGAATTATATTATCATTTTATGAACAATAAAGGCAGCATTATAATTTAAATGACATGCATTTAAGTTAAAGAAAGAATTATGTTCTTTCAATATTGATATGCTGAATTATCAACATATACCAGTGAAACATTTCAAGACGTAACCAAGATAAAATGAAAGCTGTCGAACAGTGATTGTTTTCTTGTGTGTACCTAAGGAATTTTGTCTGTATTTTCTTTCCTAAATGACACTGTGACTGAAAAAGCATGGGATAAAACCGGACTCTCTGAACATGGCGAACAATCAGGGCTGATGAGAAGCCAAGGACAATGGCACGGGGTTTTGATCCTACTTCATGTTCTGGCTTTGTGGGTGCCTAGCCAGTTTGGATGTTC
>NW_004949100.1:19418978-19488592 GCF_000317375.1 Microtus ochrogaster | reverse complement strand
TTGCGGGAGGTCCTTCCGCTCCTCCAGCCTATAGCCGCTGAGATACCAGCCCATTGGGGCGTGGTCTCTCTCCCTTTAAAAAACCAGCCACTTCCCTCTCTTCTCTCTCTTCACTTCCTGCTCCACCGGTGACTAGACTCCCTTCCTGGTTGCGCAGAGGGCTGACGGTGATCTGTAAGTTTTTTCTCCTTTAAATAAATACTACCCTATTAATCATATTTCCAAACTGGTGTGGCATTGTTTGTGACTTACGCCTTCAGGTCCCTTTGGGGTTGAGAAGTTAAGGGACCCAATTTGCTCTCCCTGTCTCTGGCTACCTAATGTTCCTCCCACAGATAGCATTTCTGATAATGCTAAGAACATATTTCTTTGTTAGTAACAGATAGTTAAAAGAGTGATCATGAGTTTCTTCCTTTTTTAGCTCTGCCATGGGTTATATGTTTTTCTAGGCCAAGAAGTTAGTCTTGTCCAGCATGCCAGGGCTCCAGGCCTGGGTCTTCACTTATGACAGCAGTGATGGACTAGATTAGAAAACAGATCTTTACGGATGACAACCAGAAAGCTTCAAAATAACCTAGAGCTTTGAAAAAACAAATTTTGAGTTTGTACAAATCCCTTGTATTGATTGATTTGCTCCTAGCAATCTCTGGTCAATAACAGCCTGAATAATTTAAATAGTGATCAAAATCTATATGGGCAGGGTACATATAGGGTAGCCTAGCAGGGAAATTGTTTCTTGTCTATATCCAAGCATAAAATGAGCAGAGAGGTTCTCAGAAGTCACATATATATTTTCAAAATGCACAATTATAAATTTTAATAGTTACTGCTGGAAACCCTAATCATTCCATGCTTCTCACATAGCAGAAGGGAAAAAATCAACTCTGATCATTCTTAATTCTCGTAAACAAAGAAAAATATGTAGTTTTTGAAAGTGTGTGCTATGAAACTACAATAAACTATTATTTGACCAATGAAAATGTATTGAAATTCAGTATTCCCTGAAGTCAAGCACATTGTGACAAGACAAAGACTTAGGATATTAGAGAGACCATTTTTTTCTTTTAACTCAGGACCTGAACTCTTCCTAAACACCTTCAAAAATGCATGTGGGCCAGGGATCTGGGTCATCAGATGAGTGCTGTCAAGCTTGATGACCTGAATTCAATTTTCCAGATTCTGCACGATGTCTTACAACCTCTACACGTGTGCTGTGGCATAGTAATACCCCCACACATATGCCCACACAGCAAATAAACAAATGTAGTTTAAATTATTTACTTGCATTACTGACCTTAAAAATTAATATCTTGTACCCTGTCATTTCCACAAAAAATTATAGTCACCTTAAGTTGTATTATTTTCATGGTATTTTTCCAGGAAACAGAGAATTTTACAAAGAGATAGATGTAAAGAAATTTTAGTGTGTGCCAATATTCTTCCATAAAGTGGATTTAGAGCGGTGTCCCCAAATCTCTAATTTCTACACGCAAATTTTCCTTACTAAGACATCAATAATTAATTTTAGCTCTTGATCATTTCAACACTGCTTGGAAGTACCCCTTCTGGCACATTGTGGGTTGTTTTTGTGTCTCTTCTATAGGAATTACTTCATCTATTTGGTGACTTCAAGCCATCAGGATCCTACATTTGCAGTTTGGTTCAATAAAATGTGAGTTTTCTTTCCACATAATTACTGTGTCTAACAGTTTTCTATGATGTGTTGAGTTGAGTTGGTGCTACAAAATTAAGAGCGAAAGTATTTTTGTTATCTTTACGCTTTTATTAATCTTGCTTAAGTGAAGATTGTAGCTGTATAACCACTATTATTAGTCAAACTTTTGACTTTTCAAGGCCCATCTCCCATGTCGTGTCCTTGATGGGGCTTTGTTTTGTCTCTCCTTTTTAGATGCCATCACAGCTCACTGGCACACCAGCGATGACGCTAATCTGTTTTACAAGGATGATAAAGGGTTTTCTTTAATGCTAAAAACATGGATCTACTAAAGAGGAAATCTTTATCTTAAAACTTTAGCCTGGACCCATTACACTGATTCCTACTTTCTGTCTCAGAGCTCTATATCCTAAAATAAATTTATTTTCAAACCCGAATCTACAATATAGTGAGGGGCTGAGCATATGTAAGTGAAACCAGCATAGACATATCTCTCCAGAATTTTTTTTCTCATCACATACTGAATCCCTCTACCAGTAGGCAGAGGCTGCTCATTCGTTCCCCAGTTGCCCAGACCCGAAATAATCACACAGAAGCTATATTAATTAAACACTGCCTAGCCTATTAGCTCAGCCTTCTTTTTAGCTAACTATTACATCTTAAATTAACCCATTTCTTTTATTTTGTATTTTACCATGAGTGGTTTACTGGCAAGGTTCTGGTGGGCATCTTTCTCCTTCAGGGGTTACATGGTGTTTTCTTGAGTCTGCCAACTCTTTCTATATATATATTTTTTCCAGCCTGGCTATGTTCTGTTAAGCCATTGGCTGAAAGCAGCTTCTTTATTAACCAAAGCAATAAAACATATTCAAAGCATACAGAGGGGAATCCAACATTACCTCCCCTTTCTGCCTAATTAAAAAGGAAGGTTTTAATTTTAACATAGTAAAATTACATACAACAAAATAGGTATCAAACAAGAATTATAGTTACAATAAATTTACATTTGGAAACTTAAGGAAAATACTCTATCATGTATTCTATCTTTGTGAGTCTAAAGTTTTATATTGAATATATCTTTTGAAATTATAACTATCTATCTTCAACTCCATCAAAGATTCCAGAAAGATATAATATTACTTAAGTTAACAGGAAGTACATTGTAAGAAACTTCCAAAACTCTAGAATTGACAGAGACATCTCGCTGCCTAGACAGTCACCCAAAGTTCTTCTACAATATTGGGGAATCTTGCAGAATGTCTGACAGACTCTTTTATGAAGCAGGAACACTGAAGGACTGTCTCAGCTTTAGGCAAGTTCAGCAGTCATTTTTAAGTGAGTCTTGCAGGTCTAGTTTATATAGCATGCCATCTAGCAAGATTAGTTTATTGACCAATTGGCTAACAAATTCCATAAGAAGACTCTTTAATGTCCATCATCCTCTTGAAGTAGACTGGTGCAGCCAGGAACAGATGTGTCTCATTATCATGAAAAGTCCTAAGTTCTTAAAGCATTTTAAATGGCATATTCTGTTAGTCTTTGAAAGGTTGGAAGAATACCTATCTGTCTGAAATATATCTCTGTACATCTAGAAAACCTAACTAACATAACTACAAGCTTTACTATTTTAGGTGACTGACTATTAATTTGTATTTATTAATTATACATAACATTTTTAATGAGCTTCATAAGTACAATACCTTAATCAAGAGCAGGAATATGCATACAATAAATTGACCTTAAATTTGTATAAATAAACCAACATTTATACCAAATGTATTCATCTCTATAGCATATCTTCCTTTAAATGTAAACAAATATTTATAAGCAATCATTTAGGATATTTGGATGTTGTTCTCTAGACTACTTCTTGCTGACTGGGGGCACTGTTAATCAGGTCTTTCATGGGGGTATCCTATGTGTTAGGTTCATCTCAACTGACAGTCCTAAAGCTGTCATGTACGTTGGATCATTTGGGTCATTGCTTCAGGGAGTCTTGTTTAATCAAATCATTATAGCCTGGAAGGAATCCACAGGTTCTCATCTTCTGTGGAAACAAAAGCAGAACCTCTTTTCCAAAGTGGCATATCTTTAGATCCAAATTTTGAAGTCAAGATACCTTTAAAGTATATATGTTGGTTTAGCTTAGCAGCAAGTACAATGAAATGTCTCTCTGTACTTAGTTCATTCACAGTTTAAAAGTTCAAAGAAAACACAATAGTATACATAATCCAAAATCTCTGTGTATTTTTTATTTTTATGTAGCATATTTTTCTTTATTTCTCTAATCTATGACTGTCTGTACTCTGTCTCTTTAAAGACTTTGTTTTGTTCTTGAAAACTATTTCATTTTTATATTTATAAATTTAAATATTTATATTTATAATTTAAATATTTAAATATTTATAATTTATAATTGTCTATACTTTTTCTTCTCTCTCCCAAGCCTATATACATTTTTTTAGCACATTGTGACCCATTCAAAGGGTTATTTTTGTCTGAATCTGTCTTTATTATGTGCTTATCTGCAATTATTTTCTGACCAGGAGTGTATTTTTTTTCTTTTAAATACTAAGTGGCCATGGATAGGACCAACTCTATGACCATGTCTGTTGCCTGCATCCAGTCCAACATGGAGGAGACATGTTCATTACCTCTGAGAGCCACGCATACCACCCAGACTCCAGGGGCACAGAGGGTCTATGTCACAATTAAGCAATTTGTTACATACTCCTCACAGACCCCATTTAAATGCTTGGCCTCCAAAAAGAGCCAGAGCTATTTGTGCAACTAGCATGAACCAGGAAGCCTCCATTCCTTTAAGAAGCCATGTGCTTTTTATTTTTATTTATTTATTTATTGCTGCTAATGCTTAATCAGGAAGACTTCTCTGAAACTCAATGCCAGCAAACAGAGCCTATCTGAAAATATACAGCTACCAAGAAGCTGTACTTAACTCTGTTTTCTTTTTTCTTTTCTTTTTTTTTTTGTGAGTGTGTGTCTAGAATTCCTTTTCAAGCTCTCTCAGGTTTTTATGTGGTTTTAGTTGTCCACATAGATGCCATTTTGTAGGTGGAGGCTGCTCGTTTGTCCCCAGCCACCTAGACCTTTAATAATCAACCAGAAACTATATTAATTAAACACTACTTGGACTATTAGCCCAACCTTCTTATTAGTTAACTCTTACATCTTGAATTAACCCATTCTATTATTTTGTATTTTGACACAGGGTTCATGGTTTACCGATAAGGTTCTGGCAAATGTCTTTCTCCTTCTGCAGCTACATGGCATCTCCTTGACTCTGCCTACTCTCTCTCTCTCTCTATCTTTCAGCCTGGGTTTATTCTGTTAGGCCATTGGTCAAAATCAGCTTCTTTATTAACCAATGGCAGTAAAACATATTCACATCATACAGAAGGGAATCCCACATCATCTACCCATTGCGCACAAGGTTTTGTTGCTCTTGTTCCAGTTTCTGGTGACACATACTTTCTAAATCAATGAAGTGGATGGGCCTGTGACCTGCAAATAAATGGCAGGTTCTACTTTCCTTTATGTGACTATGATAAAATACCCTAACAGAAAGTGACTTTGGGGAGAAAGGCTTTGTTTCAACTCATAATTCCAAGTTACATTTTATTATAGTATGGAAGTCAAGGCAGGGGAACTTAAATAGATAGACACACATGTCCATAGCCAAAAGCAGAGGGAAATGCTCCATCTGTGCTTATACGTGCTCAGCCCCTCTCTATACTTACAGCTCAGAGCCTGGTATCTAGGGATTGCTTCCCATAGTCGGCTGGGTCCTCCCACATCAATTAAAATTGTTATCAAGACAACCTCTCACAGACTTACCTAAAGTCAACCTGATCTAGAAAATCCCGGATTGAGACTGTCTCCCTTCTCCCTTATGATTCTCAATAGTGTTAACAGAACCATCACATGGTATCTTTCTCTATCTGGCTTATTTAACTTACTGTCTTAATGTGAAATTTTGAAAGATCACCATTCACTATGTAACAGGACTTCATAGAAATTTGTGGTAAGATAATAATATTCCTGTAGATGTATATGCCATATTTTGTTGACACATTTACTAATGATGGGCATTCAGGATATTTGTGCCTGGTAACTACTAAGACAGTGATATTATATACATTCTTTGGCTACACACTGGTGTAGAAATACCTATTCAAGACAAAGTTGGCTTTAATTCTTCTAAAGATAAATCTAAAAGGAATTGCTGGACCACACAGAAGCCTGTTTAACATCTATGGAATCACCACTATTTTCCACTATGGCTGTAGTGGAAAATACACCACTATTTTCCAATATAGCTATAGTGATAAAGGCCATAGTGGAAATTATTTAGGGATTTTTCTCTGCATTTGATTAGTATTTTTCTTGTACTAGTAATTCTCAGTATTTTTTCAATGTCCTTCTTAGTCACTAGCATTGTAGAGATATCTATTTGCATTCTCTGTTTTGGAACTGGACTGCTGCTCATGCTTTAAGGACACTTTTTTTTTTTTAGTATTTTTCCTTTTAACTTAGGGAAAGCTTCCTTGAGCTTCAAATTCATATTTATTCAAAATGACAACAATACTAACAACAAATGATTATTTATTGAGAGGGATAATGTGCTCACTACTTTTTTGGAGGATGCTGTTTTAGCAGTGAATTAAACAGATGAACAAGTGAACTACAGAGAAACTCTGTTGCCCTAGTCCTGTACTCTCCTTAAGGAGCTAGACATTCACCAGATGTGTGTGACGGTGACGTGCTATATGGAGATTGGGCAGAGACAGAGAAGGGGAAACAAGAGAGACAAAGAAAGTGTAGAAATTCATTGAACGTGTTCAGTGATTGTCTCATTGTGAAGCTGATGTTGGAGGAAGAATTTCCAAATAACCATCTGCAGACATCTATAGAAAGAAGAAACTGAAACATAGAAAACCGTTACAAAACCCATAAGGGTTCGGAATCATATGCAGAATTTATTATACAGAGCCAAGGTATCAAGGTGGCCAGAGCAGAGTGAGACAGGCAGAGAGCAACAGATGGGATGAGAAAGTTGCTGAAAAATGGATCCATGTACAATGCCACATGCAACAATTAGGATTTAGCTCTTTTCCTAAGTGAGACTAAAAGCTGTTAGAATGCTTTCAGCAGGAATTCCAGGGGGATCTGAATGAACAGCCTTGGTTTGGGGGTTCATACCTTGACAGAGAGAAAAAGATAGAAGCAAAAAGCCATTTAGCATGTTGCTGCTGTCATTCAGAGTTGCCATTATTGTATGTTAACTCCTTTCAGTTGTTGTGATATAATACTCCAACTAAAAAGCAACTTAAGGAAGAAAGGATGGATGTTGACTTACATTTCCTGGTGGATACAGCCTCTCATGGCAGGGAAGACATGGCAACAGACAGGGAAGGCATAATGGCAAGAACAGGAGGCTGGCTGGTCACGTGGCATCAGGATTCAGAAAGCAGAGAGCAAGGAAGAAGTGACATGGGTGATAAAGACTCAAGGTCTGTCCTCAGTGATTCATTTCCTGCAAAGAAGCCCCACCTCCTGAAGGTTCCAAAACCTTCATCACCTACCACCAGCTGAATCTTACAGGGGACATTTCACATTTAAACCACAGGAGTGGAGAAAGAACAACCTAACAGTTTATTAGTCTTACGGATTATTATTCTATCAACATAAAACCATATTTACATGTGTGTATGTGCTTGCAAGTATTTATACATGCAATGTCACAGCATGTGCAGGGAGGTCAGAGGGCAATTTGTGGGAGTTGTGTTCTCTCCTTCTACCAAGTGGTGGTGTGTGTGTGTTTAAATGACATCATTAGCCTTCACAGCAAGTGTTCTTACTCACTGAACCCTCTCACCAGTTCAAATCTACCAGTTTTAATCACTTAAGTTTTACTCTGAATGAATAAAATTCTTGTAACTTTTTTATGAGTTATATCAATATTTAGTGTTCACTCAAAATGCGCAGTATACCATGAAGTTGGTTGGTTTTCAGATTTTGTTCATGTGTTTATTTGCAGGATGGAGGCATAGAATAGGTTAATTTTCTTAACTGCAGAGATGACATGTGTTCCTGTCAGTCACTCCATCTTCTATAAAATAATAGTGTGTTTTTCTTTACTGTTGCAAACACCTCCAATAAATAAACTTATAAAGTGCTAGGGTTTATTTTGTTCCAGAGTTCTGAAGTTCAGTCTGTGGTCAAGAGATTCATTGCTTTTGAGCCTGTAGAGAGACAGTTGATAAATGCAGAGACCACGTAGCAGGGCAGGTCCACTCACCTCATGACCAGGACACAAACAGCAGAAATGGGAACATATAACTGGTACAAATATCCCTCTGAGGATATATCTCAATGTCTAAAGGTTCTCATGGCCCCTCCTTTGTGAGGTTCACCATCTCACATTAGGGATTTTTTGGAGACATTTTTATTCTTTGTGAGTTATGGTGACTTGACCTGAAAATATCCACAGGCTCTATCTCTATAACTTACCTTACTGAGGAAATAGGATGCGAAGCTCAGAGATGGGGAAGACCTGGGTACAGATATGTCCAACCAACTTCAGCATGATGAGATGAAAGAATCTGAGCATAGTTTGGGTCAGAAATCCAGAAAGACCATGATGGACATAAGTAGACAGGGAAGAAAATGTGGATGAAATACAGAAATAAATAAATATAAAAATAGAAACAGAAAAGAGTCACAATCTTGAAAATCAATATAGTCTACTGCTACAAAATTGAGCAGTGCAGCAGAATCAGATCATTTAGCATGGAGTTAATGGTTTGTAGAAATACAGTAAGTTGTTAATAACGAGTACTTTGAAATAAAATGACTAAATTCAATTTTAAAGTTCAACTTTCTATGTTGCTTTAGAGGAAAGTACTACACCCAACACATAGTCTAGATACTTCATGCAAGATCAGTTAAAAACTGTTAAGCTTTATACTCTACATAAAATGGGAAATCTATTTTTATTTGGACTTCTGGAGAAGGAGGAGTTTGTTTGTTAAGAGCAATCGTGTGGGTGGTTCTTTAGTTTCAGTGACAGACTAGTCCCACAACCTCTCTATTTTACTTCACAAGTCCCTTCTCATGATGTTATCGAATTTTGGTCATATTTAACTTTTCAAAGGCACAAAGGAGTTAGCAGAGGACTCTCCCAAAATGTTGGCTTAAAGGACATAGTTTGGCCTATCACTCATGGGCACAAAAACCTGTCCAGGGTGAATCATCTCTTCTTCCTTCTCTATGATTAATGGAAATATTAAAGATTATATGTGATACTAAAATGCTAATTTGTAACCACACTGACATACAACTCATCATTCCACTGAACAATGATGCCATCTGTATTTCTGCATGTAATTAAAGTCCTCATAAGAATAATGCTTTACTTTCAACGTGTTTCCACCTTCACTAACAGGTTTGGGTTATTTCCATAATGATAGTTCCAACTCTTTTATCTTTGCAAACAGGGACCGGGCTGTCTCAGAACCAAACAATGTAAAAGAGAAGAAAAACCTACATCTGTTTTCTTTCAATCTCTACTTTAAAGTTCTCATATCTAAACCCCATAAAGATATGTTTATATTTGTGTGTGTGTGTGTGTGTGTGTGTGTGTGTGAGTGTGAGCACAGTGAAAGCAGAGCTCAGAAGATGGCAGTGATCCATTGAGCTGAAAGCACAGGGTGGTACTCTGACATAAATGCTGGAAACTGAGTTTATAACTGAAGAAAGAGCAGCAGCCTTGCTTACTTGCTTACTCAGTGAGCCGTGTCTAAAACTCCTATATATAAAATTAAGGTTTGTTTATATTTCATTCAGTTAAATTAGTAGCTATTCACCTCTCAGTCAATGACAGTGTTTCAATTGATGCTTGTGTCTCTGAAGTAAACTGGAGTCCCACAAGCATTCGTTTTGTTTTCTCTCTACAATAGTAAACAACTTTCAGTAAATCTTTCTTTGTCTTTATTTCCCTCGTTTGTCTATCTCCTGCAATTCCAATTTCATATTCCTCTTTATATTCTTCCATCCTCCAAAATAGTATTAAAGATCATGGCTTCTTTCCACCATGATTTTCTCTCTTCTGATTTTTCTATGTTCCCCATCTTTAGAATTCATTAAAAATCTCTTCTTCAGATGATTTCTGTTGTCCTTCAAATTTTATTCCCTTCAGAGTTTTTCTTTATGAAGAAGACAGTGAGTGGGGTGGTGGCTAGCTTACTCCCTTGACACACAAATCCAACCAATTCTGGCTGAAAACTCTGAGCCCTAATGTACTTCTTTGGACAGCTTACAGGGGACACAGCACATAGCCATGACTTGAAGCAGAGGCTTGATCCAAATGGATGTCGGTGGTGATATGGGTCTTGTTCTCTCACTCTGCAATATGAAGTACCTATCTGGATTACCATGAGCTGTTTCACTTTGCTTATTTATTAGGTGCTCTGGCAGACACTTTGCTAGATAAAGCAGTGAGGCTCATGGGCAGTTTGGTCAACACTGAGGTTTTCCTTCTCCACTGCCCAGTAGAGGCTGGATGAGGATCATGGGAAAAGCAAATTTCTTCTCAAACAAGAAGCAACTTGATTTACTGTGCACAAAGGGAAAATCTGTTACAAGGAATATGACATCATCATCTCTAGAGCCCAGGGATCAGCACCTTGCTCATGTATCTTCAGGGTACTGCATTCTAAACTATGTCCTTATTTCTTATCACAAGGTAATATAAACAGTCATAACTCTTAGAGTTCATATTTATGGTGTCACTATCACCTTATTGACAAGGCTGGGAGTGATCACAAAATAAATCCAAGATTGCTGGAAGAGCAGAACAGAGCATCTTTGGTGTAAATTTTAAAATGGCAAAAATAATAATAATGAGCATGAGGAAAATATGTTGAAATATTTGACACTCAGAGATGTTGTAAAGTCCCCCAGAAGATAGTATATGGTTGACCACAAGGAAAGGTTGTATTTGAAACTCTTTGTGAGTTAGATGGTAATGGTTCACTTAATCCCTGATGGCTCTGCTATCAAGTAATCAGAGAGACTTACTAAACATGAATACCAAGGGATGCATTTTTCTTTTTCCTAAAGACTTCATTGCTTTCTGGGAGATGAAGTTCCAGATGAGACTGGAAACTTTCATTTTGGAAATGAAACCTGATTAAACACCTGGGTCAGTCTTCAAAGTTTGTGTTTCTTTTGTACTTAATGTAGTTAATGTTTTACTTTACTACACATTTAACCTTCTTAGATTCTGTGCTTCCGAGGTCTTAAAACTTCTTTTATTGAGAAAAGGCACACCGTGCAGTTCTTTTATGAAAGATATATTGAATTCCTTGGAAAAGCATAGAAGAGACATTGTCTGTGAGCTGCATATTGCAAGAAAAATGAGAGCAGCACTCTTGAAAAAATCAGTAAGAA
Organism: Microtus ochrogaster; assembly: GCF_000317375.1. Lineage (NCBI taxonomy): Eukaryota > Metazoa > Chordata > Mammalia > Rodentia > Cricetidae > Microtus > Microtus ochrogaster. The sequence continues at coordinate 19,477,446 of NW_004949100.1, read as the reverse complement.
GAATTGGAGATTCCTTGCATTGATGGGAGAGATGAAAGGTTGTGTCCTTACATTTCTTTCCTAGGATAAAGGTGGAGGAAGATATGAGATTGCTTAGCTAGCCATTCTCACTTAGTCTACTTCTCAACTTGAAATGCTGAAAGACAACTTGCTCACCATTTATAAAAAGATTTTTAAAATATGCTAAAGCATCTCATCAAATATTAGCCTCGTACTCCAGTTTGCTTTCAGGCAAATTAAATGAATAGAACCATGGTTCTATTCATGAAGACACTTCATTAAAGTTAAGTCAAGAATAGCAAAATTAAGAGGTATATGTTAGCTCCACCTTAATTAAATAGCTGTATGTTTTATTTTTTTTTAAATTGAGACATGGTCTCAAGAAACCCAGGCTGGCCTGAATGCTGAGGTTACAGGGATGAGCCACCAAGTCCAGTATATGTGGTATAAATGATCGACCCCAGGGCATTACCAGGTTCTATATCCAGTGCCAAAAATATGTAGTAAATTAAATCAAAATTTTAAAGCTGTTTTCCTAGTACCTGTAAGTGTACAGAAGTGTAACACACAGGAAAGTATTTAGGGAAATGTTCTCAGGCTTGATCCATCCAATTTAGATTATTATGTCCTAGATTAGCATTTTAAAATAGAATTTTTCTTTATGATTGCATTACTGGCACCTGTCTTTGTGTTAAAGATCCAAGAAAATAGTCCTATTTTTGAAGAAATATATTTATAACCTGTTAGGTGACAATCTCTCTTCTAGGAACAAAGTCATGAAAATATTTTTGAAGATTTTGTATCAACACAAACCATTTATAAACAACAAACTCAAATCAGACAGAAGAAGAATTGTAGAGGGATTTCTAGAGAATATGAGGAAGGATGAAAGAATTCATTCAAGGTCATGACCTAGATGCACCATTCTCATCTTGTGTTGACCTTTAGCCTCTACAGTGTGACCTCAGTGTTTTATGGTGGAAGTAGACAAAAATCATAGAGTGATGGCTGAATCAGAAAACTAAGATGGGGATAATAGCTTGGCTAGACTTACTCACTTCACACAGTCCACAGAAAATTATAACTAAGTTCTAAGTTTTATTGACTATTGTTTTAATGATAACCTTCAAAACATCCTTCTTTTAGATATGAAATCTACTTTTACAGTGCTTATTTAGTTGAAATGTAAAATACATTTTCATGCTAAAATACAGGAGTAGTTCAGTATTCTGAGTTCTGGTCAAAGGACATTTCTAGTTATGTGTATGCTGGCTGACATAGGTGATGATATCTGATACAGTTTGAACACAAAATTCCCTGCAGGCTCATGTGATTGAACACAGTTCTCAGGTGGTGTCACTCTCTTGAGAGGTTGAAGAAGCTTAAGCAGGTGGAGTCTTGCTGGGTGAAGCAGGTCACCGGAAAGCAGGCCTTGAGAATTATAGCCTCTTCCCACTTCCTGTCACACATCTCTGCTTCCTGTGCCTGTGACTTCTGGGAAGGTACAGAATGCCAGCCACACTTTCCTGCCACTGTGGAATCCTACCATGCCTTTCCACAACAGTGGAGAGATACCATACGTTCTTATCACTATGGATTCTAGCCAAAAAGCCATGACATCATACAGTTTCTTCCTATCTTAACATTCTCCTTCTCAGACAATCTGTCAAAACAAGTTGTTAGTATGTTGTCATTACATCAACTATAATCCTGGCTCTTTCCTCAGTAGCTTACATAAATTATGTCTAGTAGTGAAATATTCTTTTGTGCATAAATTGGCTAGAAGTACCCCCTTAGATGCTTTCCTAAAACTTTTATGCCTTTCTTGTTTTCCCTTTTTTTCACTAAAAAAAGAATATATGTCCTTGAAACTTCAAACAGCAGGAAGATGTATAAAATAGAAAATGTAAGGGGGCTGAGATTGGAGTAGGAGTCGGGGTCAGAGAGATTGGTGCTAAGCAAAGACCTTGGTGAGGCTTTGCCAATGCAGCTCATTTTTATATATTTTGTACGAGTTGCTTTGAAGTAGGAAAAAATTAAAAATAAAACACAGCAGACTTTTAAAAAGAGATGTCCTTTGATAAAAGCAAGAGAAAGCTCATGGAAGAGTGACAGGACAGTTGAGCTTGTTGATGAGTTAGGCGAAACAGGCAGTGCCCTGGAGAATCACTGCCCACTCTGAGTTCCTAGGAATACAGAAAAGAGAGCCTCCTGCACGACACTGACTTGAATGGTTATATATAGGGCATTGGAAGGGAATGTGACTCAGGGTGGCTTAGAACCAGGTTACTTCTTAATAAAGCTTCTTGGCTCTTTTGCGCGGGATAGTATACATGAACTTAAGTGCTTTGAGAAGTTCCTCAATGCACGATATCTAAGCAAATGGAAACCGTATCCTTTAGGGAAGAGGACCACACAGGATTGTATCATCAGTGTGCACAGCAGCGTCCCTAAACTCATATCTCGGTGTTACACTGTCACCCCAAACCATTCACGTGGAGGCTGCCTAACACCGATTCCTCTCCGCAACTATGTCTTTGAAATTCCCTGTCAGTAAACATGACTTCCATCATTACAGATAAGTGATGAACTATGTTTAAAAAGTATGGTGGATGTCACAGAATACAAGCAAATGTGTTCAGTGATAACCTCGATGCAAGTGGGCTTTTAATTTCTTTTCTCTTACTTTTTCACAATGTGATACTTACATATTACGTAGCTATGTATTCTGGTCCCTTTCTCCTGACCCTCCCCCATGTCCCTCTTTCCCTTACAAACCCTCGCTCACTATCAGTCCCTTTTTTTTATTTACTAATTTGATCTTATTTAGTGTTCTACAGTGTTCAGACAGGGCAAAATGTGTGTTCATTTTTGGACTAACCAATAGGGCTTGGTATGTTATTTAGTGTACACACTCCTAGACAGTATGCCTCCCCCTTTTCCTGAGCCAGCAATGTGTGGGTCTCTTCTCCTCTTCAGTTGACTGTCAGGGGTCCTGACTTCTGTTGATGCCATGTGCACAGATGAAGTGAGATATTGGCTCTTGTGTCCACATCTTCTTAGAAGATGGTATACTGTAGCTCCTTCTCCCAACCCACTGAATCTTAAATTCTTTCCTCCATCACTTTTGGAAAATTCTCTTAGCTTTAGAGGGGTGGAGTAAACGTCCTGTATAAGACTAAGCCCTCAAATATCATTTGTGTGTGTGTGTGTCTTGTGCAGCCATGGGTTATTGCATTCATCCCCACTCCTGCAAGGGCAGGCTTCTCTGATTACATCTAAGGGTGGTGTTTGTCTGCGGGCAAAGCATAGATAACTAAAAGGTGGTTTGATCTAATGTTAACGCAGCTAATTACTACCCTTAGGTTCCCCTTCTCCATGTCATGGTTTGGGGCCAGGTTAACATTACTTCCAAATACCTGAGGTCATAAAGAAGCTTCCTATTGTACCCTAGCATCCATTCTAGGAATAGGGCTTCCTTGTTAAACTGAAACAGTGCTCACAGTTTCACTCAACTTTTGATTTTTCACAATAATATTTCCTTAAATGCCCATCATATCTCTCCTGAAGGATCTTTACTTCCAGAAAGTACTACCATGATTTATTTCTGGGAAAATTAAGTATCTATTCGTTCTATGATATTTTATTAAATATCCATTATCTAAATTGAAAAAGATATGGGAAATTCATGCTTTCTACTTCTATGAGTTTATAATTAGGTAAGAAAAAATACTTCAGGTGAATGGCAGACCTGGACTGACCCATCTTGGGAACTGATTTAGACTTCTGTCACTGAATTCTCTTTGCCCTGGCAAGTCAACTGAGACCTTCCCTGTGTGTCTAGCTCTTATGCCCTTCCTCAGTATGAATAAGTGCTCATGGGGGTGACTTAAGGTGATTACCGAATAACGATACTTTGTTCAAGAGCATCTTGTCTGAACTGCATCTTAAGAGAGTCACCCAGAACATGTATTGCTCTAGCATCCCCTGGAATGAGATTCCAGATGTCTCCTCAACAATTGGCTTAATGAAGTTCAGAGCCGCCATCCTCTCTCCCACACAGAGAACTATTTTTAAGTCGTTATGTTAATGTGTTGTTCTGTTCCCTTTGACTGAATTTACTCCTTCTTAACATTCATTTTGGCAGTGATATTCTTAAGTACAAAAAAAATCAGAAGCATCATCATCGGGAGAAAACATTTCTTAGCATCCGTTTAAGAAGTCCAGCATATATTAGTTGAGGTAAATAATTAACATCATTAATTGTTTTCATCTTTTTTTATATGAATTTGCACAAAGTACTTGCAATTTGAAGTAACATTTTAGTCAGTATCTAGGTCACCATTAATAATTACTTTAGCCTATGTATACCATTATAATCACCTTATTTCTCTTGGAGTTCTTCCCACCCAGCCTTGTATAGCCGGCAAAACTGTTCTTTTACCTCCTACGGGTCATCGCATCATTTCAAGTCCTCAAGCGAGACTGCCTTCTATTTACTCGGCCATACCAGTTATTCAGATCGTGTTGATATCTGAAAAGTGACAAAATAAAAGACAAATCATCTGAAAGCCTTTACACCCAGGTGTAGGCTTGGTAGTCTCTGAATCAAACACAGTCTCTGAATCACATCACTTGCATAAATGATCTTTTCTCTCAACTCACAGCAGCAACTTGAGTGCATCCAGCAGGTGTAATATCTGGAGTCCAGAGAAAAGTCTACAGTAACAAACTATGAAAGGCAAGCATGAGAACTCATAAAAGCTTAACAGTCAAGGGACCACTGAACTGGCAGCTGTTGTTGGAGGTCTAGGCCTGAGTGGCCCTCAGGAATTAGAATATGACTCACCAATCACCAGTAGTCATGAAGAATGCAAACCCAGCAAACTGACAATTCAGTCACTCCTGTGTCATTTGTGTGTGTGTATAGTGTAGGTATGTCTGTGGTGGTCAGAAGTCACCCTTGAGTATTGTTCTCTATGATCTAGCTATCTCTTCCCTCTGATGAGACAAAGTCTCTTACTCACCTGGAGCTCAGCTTGCCTGTTTTTAGCTAGTAGACTATAGGTAACCTCCTGTATCTGCTTCTAGACCCATGAGATTGCTGTCCTTGGCTTTTTTGTTGTTATTTTATATTTCATGATATTTAACCCAGATCTTCATGTTTGCACAATAAATACATTTCTGACCTGGCTACCATCTCAACCCTTTGTTGGCTCCTTATCTTAGGATTGCTATTGCTATGAGGGGACACCATGGCCATGGGAACTCCTACAATGGAAAACATTTAATTGGGGTGATTCACTTACAGTTCAGAGGTTTATCCCGTTATTATCATGGCGGGAAATCTTGGTATACAGGCTGACATGAGACATGGATAGGAGAAGGAGCTGAGAATTTTTACATATTTTTGTTTGTTTGTTTTTCAAGACAGGGTTTCACCGTAGCTTTGGAGCCTGTCCTGGAACTCGCTCTTGTAAAACAGGTTTGCCTCGAACTCATAGAGATCCACCTACCTCTGCCTCTCAAGTGCTGGGAGTAAAGACAAGCACCTCCACCACCTGACTAGAATTCTTACATCTTGATTCATAGGCAACAGGAAGTGACCCGAGACTCTGGGTAACAATGTTCTGAGCATAGAAGAACTCAAAGCCCATAACCACAGAGATACACTTCCTCCAAGAAGGCCACACCTACTATAACAAAGCCACACCTACTGATAGTGCCACTCCCTATGAGTTTATGGGAACCAAGTACCTTCAAACTGCCACACTATTTTACTAGGTGAAACATACAGAACATTCTTCTTATCAGTGCCCCTGTTCCACTCTAAATCAAAAAATACATGGCAATTTTTAATAATCAAATTTTGGTAGAGATTCAGAGCACTTAGGAGAAAGATATAACATTATACTGTGGATTATAAATAAATAAACAAACAAACAAACAAACAAACAAATAAATAAATAAATAGAACTTGCCACTCAACTAACCAACTACTCAGTCCACAAGCTCCCATTACTCTAGGTTCCTCAGTTTCCCCAAACTCTGAAGGTTTTCTTCTTAGGCAGAGATACAACTCACCTGCTTATCTTCTCATAGCTCTCCAAACAGGTCTCATTGTGGACCTTGAATTGAGTAGCTTTTACATAAAAAGTATTCCTACTGGGGCCACAGAAATGGTAATTGGTTTGCGCCTCTACAAGATCATACATTCAAGATACATTTTCACACAGAATTCATATTTTCAAATGTTTAATAATATATGTTCCATTCTCAGAAATTATATACTAAGCCACAAATATGGTGAAATATAAGTAAAAGGCTAACACAGATATTGACAGCAACAAAGGCACCACCTGTTCAGGTGTATTGAGTGATAGTCATTGATTCCTCAACCTGACCGTGGACTTCCTGAAGAAGAATAACTCCATTCGTTACTCTTAGAAATATTTTCTTACATTGGCAAAGCACTATCCCCCTCAGAAAACCTTATTACTGTATCAATATTCACTAGAAAATGCATTTTTCTTGCACGAGTTTAATTGGTAGATTTATAATCTTTGCAAGATAAACTAGACACTAACAAATCTCTAGGAAATTGCATTTTGGTAACTTTTAGGGAAATTGCTGGGGTTTTGCTCTTGTTTGAGACTCTATTTCAGATTGTTTTAAACACTCTGAAATCCTAGGAATAAAACCAGACAATTTAGATTCACACAACTCAGTAGGGATTATTTTAAAAGCTCTAGCTGGACCAATGTTCCTAGCACTGTTTTCTACCCTTTGTTATAAACAGCAAGGTGCTGTCAGCAGTTGCTGAACCAAGAACTAATCTATCACAGAGAGTTGTGTTTCCAAACATTAATTAATTAGTGCAATGCATTATTTTAAATGTTCAGAGTGTTTCAGTGTGGTTCTGGAATAACAAGTCTTTTCAATCCTACTGAAAGGAAATCTATTGGTTGTTGAGAAGCCAACTCTACTGCCTTTGCTTTGCTTAAGAGAATAGAAACCAATCAGCCACATTAAAGCTACTTATGTAAGTCATACTTGGGTCTGCAATTCTTTTTATTGAAAATTATATTATGATGATAAAAATCCATTAACCAAATATAGATAACCCCAAGCATATACAAAGGTAGCCATATTTCAAATATTATGTCATTAATTTGACTTATTCAAGGTAAGTTACAGTTTCCTTTCTATGGATCCCCAGTTTCAAATCTTGGAACTTTAAAGGACTTGTTGACAGCAATTATTCCAAACTGAATAATCTGAAAGAAAAACTGCAATGCCTCTTGATATAAAGAAAGCCAGTAAGCCTAGAAAAAGAACCATATTGTGTTGCAATGATTGAGACATGGGTCATAAGTAATAGTATGCTTTACTGTTCAGGGCAAAAGACAGGGATAATCAGGTCGGAAAATAATTTTTGAGGATGCAGAGTCTGAAAATCTGCAAGTTAGAGAAAAAAAGCACATATTAAACGAAATGTTTTTTCAAAATTCATTTATATTATTTCCTAGTTAAAATGTATGAATTAAATTGCTTTATGTCATATAAATAAATAAAAATTAATTCACAAGCTTGAGAATGCTGTATTGTGGTATTATAATATTAACTCAGGGAACTGGAAAATAGGAAATTCCAAGTTAGACTGTCGGATGCTACTTTTCCTCCTCCCTTTTCATTTCACCACTCACTTAGTAATGCCCTTAGCTATAAAATTCTACAAACTACATTTACCTATTCAGTACTTCAGTGATACTATTTTTCAACTATGTCTGGGATACAGGTAAAGTGTTTTCTCCAATGACGTAATACTTTGGCTAGTATCAAGTCACCATATCTGTTACTATAGTCATCCACCCCCATACAAAATAATGGTGGAGAACCTAAATTCAATGAAAACAAATTACTAGAAGGATGCACACGAGTAAAATAAAATAGCAAGAAAAGTGAAAAGTCCAAACAAAATTGGAGAGTATACCCGTCCTAACAGATATGCAAAGCTCAAAGAAAAAACAGCACATAGTACCATTACAAGGCTCTGTCTCCAGATAGGCTGAGATCAATCAGGCCAATAAACCATGAATAGGAACTGTGAGGGGAAAAAAACAGAACTTTTTTGTTCATAAATTGACTTATTTCAGATATTTTCCAATGTGATGGAATGCTGACTAACACAAATATGCTGCAGTGTTTACTCGCTACAAACCTTTGATAATAATAGAGTTTTGCCACTTGATTTGAAATGTAAATCTACCTTCCTATTTTTAAAATCTGTTCAGCTCAGTGCCCCATTTTATAATTGGGTTGATTAGCCTTTTACGGTCTAGTTTCTTGAGATCTTTATACATTTTGGAGATCAGACCTTTGTCAGTTGTGGGGTTGGTGAAGATCTTCTCCCAGTCAGTAGATTGCCGAACATAGCAGACAATGAGGACTCCTGAGAACTCAAGAACAATGGCAATGGGTTTCTGATCCTACTGCACGTACTGGCTTTGTAAGAGCCTAGGCAGTTTTGATGCTCAACTTAGTAGACCTGGATGGAGGTGGGGGTTCCTTGGACTTCCCACAGAGCAGGGAACCCTGATTGCTCTTTGGGCTGAGGAGGGAGGGGGACTTGATTGGGGGAGGGTGAGGGAAATGGGGGGCGATGGCGGGGAAGAGACGGAAATCTTTAATAAATAAATAAAAAATAAAACGTTCTTCCCCCCCCCAAAAAAAGTTGGAATTTCCAACTTCATCAGATATTAAAAGTCAGACTCTTAATACAGTATCAGAATAGTTTGAAATTCCAACCTCATTTAGGTAGATCATCTATACTAAAAGTCAGTAGAGATAAACTGTATTAAAAATACATACCACCTAGCTTTCTCTAAAATTCATCCCATTATAGGCCACAAAGCAAGCCTTAACACATAAAAAAGTAAGCAAAATAAGTACTTTATTTGATCAAGCCAAAGAAGAATAAAACTACAAATAAACAGCAAAGGGAGCTGCACAAATATTTGGAGACTGAATAATATACTTTTGAATAGACATGAGGTAACTGAAGAAATCATGGAGAATATTTTTTAATGTTGAGAATTAAAAGAAAATCATGACACAGCTTCCCAGAACCTGTGGGACATGGCTAAGACAGTGTCCATACAAATGTTTATAACTGTGTTAATTAAAGTATCAGTGAGAGATCTCATAAATATATAAGCAATGCGGTAACTCACGACTCTATAAAAAAACAAGAACAAGTAAAATCCAAATATGATAGGCAGCACAAAATAATAAAAATTAGGGTAGAAAATGATGGGAAGAAGGCTTAAGGAATGCACAACGTCAATCAGAGAATTTTTTTCTTTGAAAAGATAAATGAAACTGAAAGAATCTAGTCAAACTTACCAAAAGAAAAGAAGAGAACAAAATTATGAAATTGGAGATGAAAAGGCAGATGCTATAACCAACTCCAATAAAATTCAAACTTATATTACAAAAGTTTAAAACTCTTTAAGAAATGGGTAAATTCCTAAACAAATATCACCTATCAAAAATAGATGAAATTATATGTAATCAAGTTAAACAAATCTACAATAATTAGACTAAGACAGTAATTGGAAGTTTTAAAAGAAAGAAAAGCCAAGGACTGGACAGACTCTCTGATAAATTCAACCAAATGCTTTTTTTAAAAAAGTTAATACCAACACATCTCATATTGTTCTGCAAAAATGTATAGGGAAAGGCACCATCAATCTCATTCCATGGAGATTCAAAATAATATTACGTTTATTTTAAAATGGATAAGGACACCACAATGAAAGAAAATCTATAGAGTCATTTCCCTGGCGAATTTAGGTAAATTTCAAGGAAACACCTGCAAGCTAAGCTGAAGGTAGATTAAAAAGACCAACATTACAACTATATTGGTTCTATCCCAGGGATTCAAGGTTTAACATATACAAATCAATAAGTGCTATACAACATGTAAACCAACTAAAGAGAAAAATCAGATGATTGTTTCAATAGACATAGAAAGGTCATTTGACAAAGCTCAACTTCCCATCATGAAAAAGTACTGAAGGAACTAGGAATAAAAGGAACATTACAATCTTAAGAAAGGCCACAAGGAGCCTGGCAATGGTGGCGCATACCTTTAATTACAAAGCAGGCAGAGCCGGGCAGTGGTGGTGCACGCTGTTAATCCCAGCACTCAGGAGGTAGAGGCAGGTGGATCTCTGTTAGTTTGAGTCCAGCCTGGTCTACAGAGCAAGTTCCAGGACAGGCTCTAAAGCTACAGAGAAACCCTGTCTCGAAAAACAAAACAAAACAAAAAAAAAGCACGCAGATATTTGTGAAGACTGGTCTACAGAGCAAAAAGAAAGGCCTCAAGAGACAAGCCTATCATATTATAGTAAAGAGGACATTTCTCTTATGTTTTGAAGTGAGTTAAGAGTGACTATTATCTTCAATCAGTATAGTGATCAAAGTGTTAACTACGGCTACATATGGGAAAAAAACAAAAAGCATGCAAATAGAAAATGAAGAAAGAAAATTGTTGGCAGATGACATGATTCCATATGTCAAAGACACTCCCCCCACCAGCAAATTTCAACCGCTACAAACATCATAATATGAAACACAAAATGTTTAAAACAATAGAGAGGAACACTTTAAGATATAGGCAAGAACTTTGGAGAGATGGCTCAGCGGTTAAGAGCATTGCCTGCTCTTCCAAAGGTCCTGAGTTCAATTCCCAGCAACCACATGGTGGCTCACAACCATCTGTAATGAGGTCTGGTGCCCTCTTCTGGCCTTCAGGCATACACGCAGGAAGAATATTGTATACATAATAAATAAATAAATAATTTAAAAAAAATCTTTAAAAAAAATACTCTCTTAGCACAGGAAATAACCCCAATAATTGACAAATGAGAAATAACATTATCACAGGGAAGATACAATCTAAGAGTGGGAAAAACACTTACAAACTACAAATAATATAGGAGATTAATATATAGAATATGTAAAGAACTAAAAATTTTAACATCAAAACGCAAAATTTTCCAGTCATTAAAAGGGCTAGAGAATTGAACAGACAATTCTCAAAAGAAGACTTACAAATGACTAACAAGTAATTCAAAAGGTGTTCAATAACATTAACCATTAGGGAAATTCAATTTAAAACAGCTATTCTCTTTGGATGTAAACCTTGCTCAACCTAGACATAGTAGGAGGGCTTTGGACTTTCCACAGGGCGGTGTACATGGCACTCCCTTAGGGTTGCAGGGGTGGGTGAGGGTCTGTGGAGGGAGAGGGAGGGGACTGGGAGTAGGGGAGGGCGTGGGAATTTGGATTGGTATTTTTTTTAATAATAAAAAAGGATAGTTGCATGAATAGTTCTGGCTCTTTCAGGAGGCCGAGCACTGAAATAAGCTGTGTGGGTACCATGCTGCAAGTTACTTTGTGGCAGCATGGGCCAACTGCTTCTCAGAGTTGCGGTGATGAGTAAGGTTCCCATCCAGCAATCTCAGAGCTAGCAGTAAAGGCACCTCCACTGTACTGAAAGGCTGAGAGAGGTGGAGTCAGCATCCAGAGCTGCTGTGAGCAAGCTGTTTACCATTTTAAAAGTGCTCCAGGACAAAAATTATTACACATAGACAATAAAGACAGATTCCGACATAAATAAACCTCTTAATGGGTCACAGTGTTGGATAAATGTATGTAGGCTTTGGAGAGAGAAGAAAAAAGAGTATAGACAGTTATAAAAAGAAGTAAATGGTTTTAAAAAAATAAAACCAAGTCTTTAAAGAGACAGTAGAAGCAATATAAAAGAGTACAGAGAGTCAAAGATTAAAGGAGTAAAGAAAAATAAACTATGGAAAGATGAAAAATACACAGAAAGTCTGGGTTGTGCATATTATAGTGTTTTCTTTGATTTTTTTAGCTACAGGGGCACAGTTCACTTTACAGGCTGCTAAGCTTAACATATATATATATGTGTATATATGTATATACATACATACATACATACATATATGTGTGTGTGTGTATACATACTAAAGGGATCTTGACCTTTAAATTCAAAATTAGGTCTTAGGATGTATTGTTTGGAAAAGAGGTTCTGCTTTTGTTTCCACAGAGAACAAAAAGCTGTGGATTCCTTACCAGCTAATATGGTTTGAACAAACAAGATCCCCTGAAGCAATAACCAAGACGGTCCAACATCCAGCTTCAGGAATTCTGGCTGAGATGGACCTATCACACAGGATACCCCATGAAAGACCTGATTAACAATGCCCCAATCAGCAGGAAGTGGTCTAGAGAACAATATCCAAATGCCATAAATGATTACTTATAAATGTTTGTTTACATTTAAAGGGGATCGGCTATAGAGATGAATGCTTTGCATTAGTATGGATGTTGGTTTATTGATACTAATTTAAGGTCAATTTTGATATATGTATATTTCTGCTCTTGATTAAGGTATTGTGCTTGTGCAGTGTAATGTATAATTAAGAAATACAGGTCAACAGATACATATATAATATATATAATATCTGTTATATTATATATGTAATAGTCAATCTTGTAGTCATGTTAGTTGGGTTTTCTAGATGTACAGAGATATATTTCAGATTAATAGTTATACTTCAAACTTTTTAAAGACTTACAAAATATGACATTTAAAAGTTTTAAGAACTTAGGACTTTTCATGACAATGAGACACATTTGCTCCTGGCAGCACCAATCTACTTAAAGAAGATGATGGGTATAAAGAGGCTTCTTAGGAAATTTATTAGCCATTTGGGCAAGAAACTGCTCTTGCCTGGACGGCTAGATGGTGTGCCATATAAGCTGGACATGCATGACCCACAGAAAAATGATTGTTAAGCTTGCCTAAAGGTGAGACAGTCCTTCAGGGTTCCTGCTTCACAAAAGTCTGCCAGACATTATGCATGATACAGAAGAGTCTGACATACTACCAATGGAGGTAAAACAGTCTTTCATATTTCCTACTTCATGGAAAAGTCTGTCCTTTAGGCTTATGGATACCCCAATATTACAGAACTTTGATTGACTGTCCAGGCAGCAGCATGTCTGTCAATTCTAGATTTTGGAAGTTGCTTACAATGCACTTCCTGTTTACTTAGGTAATATTATATCTTTCTGAGATCTTCGTTGGAGCTGAAGAATAGATAACTTAAATATAGTTTTCCACAGTTATGATAAAAGAAAAAGTAGATATAAACACTGTAACTGTAATTCTTCTTGATACCTATTATATATATATATATAATTTTATTATATTAAAAACCTTCCTTTTTATTTAGAAAGAAGAGGAGATGATGTGGGATTCCCTCCATATGCAATAAATATGCTTTATTACCATTGGTTATTAAAGAAGCTAGTTTTACCAGTAGCTAGTACAGTAAAGCCAGGAGAGAAATTTGAATAGAGATATAGAGAGAAAGTAGGCAAAGTCGGAGAGATGCCATGTAGCTGCAGAAGGAAAAAATGCCAGCCACTAGTCAGAACTTTACTGGTAGGTCACAGCCTCATGGCAACACACAGATTAATAGAAATGGGTTAATTTAAGATGCAAGAGATAGCTAGAAATATACCTAAGCTATTGACAGAATAGTGCTGTAATTAATATAGTTTCTGTGTTATTATTCAGGTCTGAGTGGCCGGAAAATGAACAAGCAGTATCTGCCTATAAGAATTTGCAAGTCTATTTTTTATATGTTCTATATGCTTGTCATGTTTGTTTTAATAATTTTATGATTATACTTGATGACTATAGGGGCACATTATCCCTATAAATTGACAAATATTAATTTTTGGACATGTAAAAATTATCTCGGTTTTAGTTCATACATGAACCTTTAAAATAGCCCTTTTTCCTTTATTCTTGAGATTTCATACATATATTCAAGAAAATATGATCATATATACTCCATTTAATCTCTTTAATTCCTCCTATATCCTCCCAACAAGTCCCTCTCCCAACTACATGACTTAAAAAGTTAAGATACTAAACACAGGTAGTATTGCCCGTACACCACACATAGGTGTGGCCAGTCACTGGAACATGAGGATACTATCACTGCACACGTCCTCACCAAAAACCTATTCCACCCCCAGTCTCCATCAGCTGCCACCAGCTCCTCAGTAAGGGTGAGACCTGAAAACTACTGAGCCCATCCATGCTGGAATTTCTAACCTTTAACTATCTGGTTATAGGACACAATAACAACATGATTCACTTTGCGAGTGAGCTCAACATGCATGGTGATCTCCCAGAGGACTACAGGCATAGTACTAACATAGGTTGTAGACTCCTGAAGTGTCAGCTTGGGCCAAGAGATTTGTTTCCCAGATGGCAGATTGATGGTCAGCAAGTTAGAGGTGACTGTTGGCAGAATGCCTCAGCTCTTTGCCATGTGGTCCCCTCATACAACCATATGAGATCCTCACGACCTGCCAGCTAGGGAACCACTGTAGAGCCCACACTAGGAAAACAAGGCAGAAGCAAAGAGAAAGACACAGTGGCTTCCATGGTCCAGCTGAAAAGACCACGCAGCATCCCATTCATAATTAGAAAATATACACGTTATAAGGTATTATATAAAGATATGAATACCAGGAGATAGGGGGTCATTTAGAGCTCAAAATACTGATGAAACTGTCCCATGGGATTTTCTGACTTCTCGGGATACTTCTTAGTTAATTCTGAGTGATGATTACACAAATGCACACATGTGGAAAATTGATTAAGCTGTGTATATTCTTAGAATTTTTATATTTTAACCTCTGTGTATAATTAAAGCTGGTAGATAATTTAAGGAGAAAAAAATGGGACTCTTTAAAAGTTACTATCTGCACATGTTACTTAAAATTCCGTAAGGGAAGCCAGAGATTGTGGTGCACCCCTTAATCCAGGCATTCTGAATGCAGAGCCAGGCAGATCTCTGAGTTCCATGCCTGCCTGTTCTATGAAGCTATTTCCAGGACAGTCAGCATTGCACAGAGAAACCTTGTCTCAAAAAAAAAAAAAAAAAACCAGCCAAACAAATAAGAAACCCAAATGAGTTTATAATTACACAGAAATAAAATCTAAAATCTTGCCCAAGCTGTATTTTACAGTATTTCTAGATTGTTTCTCTACATCTGGATCTTACATGTAATCTTATATGTGTTTTCTCCTCATGATTCATGACTTCATAGGGACGGAGAAACAACGTGGGATTGGCTCATTCCACTGTACCCAGTCTCCCTTTTGTTGCTTTTCACTGTTCAGAATTCTTTTTGGACAAAATGCAATGGTTCCTTTTCCCCATTCCATTAAGTATTTCATAATATTAGCAAAAAAACACAATAGGATTAAAAACTTCCTCTACAAATCCAACTTTTTGTTTCTGATGCTCTCCACCAGGCTGGTCCAGGGCCAATCTGTCTGTCCCAAGGGAGGAAGGGGAGACTGCTGTAAGGGAGGACAACGACAGGCCAAGCCACGCAGGGTTGCCCACGGGGACAGCTGGAAGAGAGCCTTCAGTCATTAGGTCTGTGGTATCATTTGGCTGTGGTATCCCAGAAACAACTCACTGCAAGAGACTGGCACATCTTTTAGCCGAGGATCTTAAAGTAGAGCCAACAAGAGGACAAGTTAAGCAACAGAGGAGCAGCCACATAGCCTTGTTTGAAAGGGACTGGAAATCATTTGCAGGATGCTTGCTGGGTTGGCAGCATAGGGAATGCTCTCCGAGTTACCTTGGGCGTTAATCCTGGGGACCTGTATCTTCTGTCTTATGTAAATGTGCACACAAACATCAGCTAATATACACAGTAGGTGTCGACTAACCTATCTCACCACTGTGTGCCCCTCCACACCTGCACGGAGGGGGGATTGTTTGACAAATATACAAAATGATTAGGTTTTAAAATATTAGTAATAATAAATAATAATGATAATAGCAAAATTTGTTTCTTTGAAACTGCAAGCTGAGGCAAGATGTGTCGCTCAGACCCACCTGCCATCACAGTGTCTATGAGACCAACTACAGCTTCAACACTACGCCAGGCAAGGGGAGCCTCATTTTGAAGGGGCTTGTCAACCTGAGTGTCCATTATTATGGGAATGGTTAAAGAAAAAATGTTTTTCATTCACAGTGGGTTTTTTCAACCATAGTAGAAAATAGATATAACTTGATATTCCTATATTAAATAAGTTGAACCAGATTATTCATATTTGTCTTTTAAACAAATATTATGTTTTCTGTTATTTGTGCTTTGAAATTTTAAAGACATACAATTATATAATATATAAAAATATAACATGTATACATATAATATATACATAATACATTGTGTACATATATATCAAATGTACATGCATTAAATATGCATATATATATATATATATATATATATAGGTAACATAAAGATGGAAGTCAAACTGCCTTGGAGAACAAAGAAGACTAACAAGAGGGAGGGGGAGGAGGAAGGCATTCAACCGACAATATCACTATTCTGTTCTCTGATTTTGCCAGGGGTTTATGCTCGTGCAAATTGTCTTCTCTGTTCTTTTTTACATAACCTTAACTTCATGCAATCCATGAGATAGAAATAGTTTCTTAGAAGCATTCAGACAACCACTCACAGAAAAATCGTACTTTTGGGCAGATTTTAGACAACAAACATTCCAATAGATGTATTTTGGGAAAAGAATGATTCATCAAATTATCTCAGAAGTGGCTTATGTAATAAATCCAAAAGATGGAGACCGAGAAAGATTCTGTGAGTCATGCCTGGACCACAGCTTCATACAGACCAAGGTCCCTGTGGACCTTACCTGGGCTGAATGAGGCACTGCACAGGAAAGGAAGCCTTTCTTCCCAGAGCTCATGTTGCCATCTCCAGGGCATTAACAGTCATTAGGAATCTAAGCATTCATCCATACTAAATGAATTACTTGACAGGTCATTTACAAATTAAAATATAGAGATTACCCATGTGCTATGGCAAATCTAATTTTCTCTTTAATTGTCCTGATGATAAGAAGAAAGTTCACATTGATTTCTAGGTCAAGGCATTAAGCAAATGTGGTTTATAAATTCAGTGGTCTCCAATGAAAGCTCTCTGTTTACTAAACAAACAATTGTGGTTTAGAGTTTACTGTTGTGGCAGTTGATAATTGTCAACTTGACAGGATATAGAATTATTTAGGAGACCAATCTCTGGGCATGGCTATGCAGGAGCTTCTAGACTATATTAAATGAGCTGAGATGATGCACTCGAAAAGCTGACAGTGATGTCTCATGGGATCCTGGACTGAATTAAAAGGGGGAAAGAAGAGGGAGCTTCCACACCCACCTCTCTCTGTTTCCTGGCCGAGGATACAACTTGACCAGCTCCTGAAGCTGCTACCACAGTATCTGGCCACCATGACACATTATATCCCCTCCAGTGGCACACCACATCCAGTGTATCATCCACTTACCTCTAGTGGTAAGGTAAAATAAAAGCCCACATTCCTTAAGTTGGTTTTGTCAAGTATTTTGTCTCAGAAGACAAGCACAAGTAGGTTTAAAACCCTCTTGATTGATACTTTTCTCCCCACTAATTATTAGGTACAGTGTTTACCTAGCAATTAGTGAGTATAAAGTGCCTCCCATATACATTTGTTTCTTTGTGGTTTAGAAAACATCTCTGATGACTGTATCATTACTGGGGGTCTTTTTGTTTGTTTGTTTGTTGTCTTTTTATTTACTTGTTTACTTGTTTTGGGTAGTACAAAGAATTGAACCTAGGGCCTCAAACAAGCTTTAACTGTATGTCCTTATTTTTTATTTATGTGAACTCATACTAATTTACTAATTCTACCTTTGAGTTCATTCTGAAACCCAGGCAGAAGCTGAAATCTCAGTCTCCTGAGGAGCTGGGAGTACAGGCTTGCACTTAGGCTTGGCAGCGGATTACATTTTGACAAATATAAGCTGGAAAACACAGTAAGACATACTTTGCTATCATCTGGTAAAAAGAGCATTTTACCCTTGATTTTATAATGGAAAATGAAAGATGCTATAAGGCTGGTTGATGGAGGAAGGTCATTGGTTAATTAAATAAAGAAGCTGCTTGCCCTGATAGGTTAAAACATAGGTGGGAGGAGTAAACAGAACAGAACTCTGGGAGGAAGAGGAAGTGAGCTCAGAGACTCGACAGCTCTGCTCTCAGGGGCAGCGGCAGAGGCGAGAGCTCTGCTCTCTGAGGCACACGCGATGAAGCTCCGACCCAGGATGGACGTAGGCTAGAATCTCCCTGGGAAGCCACCTTGTGGGCTACAGCAGATTATTAGAAATGGGCTAGTCCAGGTGCGAGAGTTAGCCTAGAAGAGGCTACATAGAAATGGGCCAAGCAGTGATTAAAAGAATATAGTGTCCGTGTAATTATTTCGGGTAAAGCTAGCCGGAGGTGGCCGGGGTGCTGGGGTCGCGGCCTCGCCGCTCCTATTACTACAACTGGTCCTGAATTTTCTAGACATGGCTCTTAGCCACCCAGGGCGGGACTGTATGCAATCATTAATAAAACAGTTGAAGGGGGGGGGGATATACACAGGGTCACACACTTCACGCACTCGTGTGTCTTATCTAGTTCATTACAATTTGACTCCAATTTTACATGTGAAGAATGCTGTTAGCTTAATGCCTTCTATGATACTCTGAGTAGAGCAAGCAGGAGCATTGTAATTAAGAGAACTCTGCCTTTACTCTTGGGGTTGGATGCTAGAGAGACAGTTTTACAGGATTCCTCCCCAAATCAGAGCATGGAACAATCACAGTTGTTATGGTATACTCCTAAAATAAGAATGTATCCTGAGTATAAAGCCTTTGAGACGTTTATTAAATTAATCATGGTATTTAAAGTTAGATGAGGAAGTACTCTGCCAATTTGCATAATGTAGGAGGAAAATTTGATAAAACCACAAGCCCACTGAGAACAACCACAACAGTCAGGTCAAATACAAAATGAATTTGTTTGATACATTGCGGAAGTTCTGAAGAAAGAAGTGTTTGAAGGACTATGATCTTATAGAAAATGGAGATTCAGGAACATGATTTGTTCTCATGTGAACTGCTCAGGATACAGCTCAGATGTGGCGGGCACAGAGAGCCAACCTCTGGGTGGTAGAATGCCAGGCTCTAGCCCCTGCAAAGCAGCAGAGCCCATAACCTCACAGCAGGGAAGTGAAGCAAAGCTTGGGGTTTGTTACTGACAAGTCGTCTGTGATGGGACAACCCAACAACTAGCGACAGATCTGGGACATAAACCTGTTCTAGGAGCTCATGTCCCTTGATGCATTTGAGAATCCTCAGTGTGAGATCCTAGAGCCTTAAGCCTAGCATCTGGCAGAACAGCAGAGCCCCTAGCAGCCTAGAACTGCTAAAGAGATGAGAAGGAGGTGGTTATAAAGAGCAGAGGGCTCATGTCCCATGTGATATCTGTGATCCCTGTCATTTCCTACAGATGGGGCAAAGTAGAAGGTAGACAGAGCCGTATCTACAGCACACATCAGCTCTGAGTTCATTAAATGCCTGATTGAATTAAGGCCATCTCCAGGAATCTCACCAGCGTGCATTATATCTCTGCATTTGTAGATTCCTCGTCTTTATCTTTCCTGTCTCCATCAGCACAGTCATCATCAGCTGGTTAGTCCATTGAACTGGGGGTGGTTATCTTCAGAATGGATTCTCCTGATCCTAGTAACTGAATTTTTCCCCTAAAATATCAAAAAACCTCCCATTTCACTAAGTACGGGCCCATCTACTGTCAACTTTCCTGTAGCTATTATAGTTTCCCACTAACTACTCTCTCTGTACAACCATTCTGAGGTCCTGGAGTCATTTATCCACAGGAGCCTTTTGTACACTGCAGCCATAATCACACCACTCCTGTGTTTGAAAACTTCAATCACTTCTGGGAGCTTTGCGGACAAAATCTGGTCACTGTCAATTGCTCTGGCAGCATGGTGTGCCATTCTCTCTCCATCTCTTTATTCCCAACAAATCACGCAACTCATGGCTCCTTAAATAAACCATGCTCCCTCCTGCCGGAGTTCTTTTGAACAGACCATTCCCTCTTCCCACAATGCCCTTCCCAGATATTTTGTCTGTAGAGACAAGTAACACCTACTCATTTTTTCCAGGTTTGATTCAAATAACACTGCCTTGGGGAAGCTCTTCTGGGCCCCTCTGGCTGATTCTTCTAATGAGTTTGGCACATCTGGGTTTTCCTAATGTGGACCTTGCATTCCTTCCTTGATTCCAAATGTTCCGCTCACTCCAGGGTCAACCACATGGTGAGCTCCATGAAGCTACAGACTGCATCTTCTTTGTTTCCATTTTGTTACCTATTCATGATAGCCACTGACGGTAGGTGTTCTTAGGGATCACATGCAAGAGGATTGAATGTATTAATGTCTGCATGGATAGGGGAACACAAATTTACAGGTTCTTTGTGTACTCTCAGCTAGCAAGGATAGCAAAATATGTTTGTGTCTTCTGAGTTTATGTAGAAAAGCAATATTCTTCCCCAAGCTAAGTCCACTCGTTATTACATTATTTTTAGCCACCACAGTGGTGCACTGGGAACTTAATAGAGGTCCTGCACCACCATATCCTGATAGACTACCTGGTAACTCACATCCCTTGATTTCTATAACTACACACACACACACACACACACACACACACACACACACACACACACACACAATCCAGAGGGGGGATACAGTTATTCTTATTCTAAGACTGAAATTTGCTAAGAGTTTCTCTGTTAGTCTACTTTGTGTCTCTCTAATAGAAAACGTGAAACTGAGTAATACTGAGCACATCTCTTTCTTAGAGTTGCAAATGATGGGGGGGTCCAAGGCTGACGGGTCAGTCCCTGGTAAGGGTTTTCTCATGTTGTGCTATCTCATGGTAGGCAGCAGCAGGACAGAGGACAACCCGAAGTGAGAGGGAGGGAGAAAGGTAAACATGCAACTAATTACCTCACTCCAGAGGAAACAACCTGGATCCATTCTCAGCACTCAAGGACCCCTTCAATCTTCCATCCCTCACCACAGTGCAACTGGGCATTACGTTTCTCACACAAAAACCATGGGGAACAACCAAAGTGTGAGTTTAAAAGAGATTCCATTTGGGGCTGGAGAGAAGCTTAGTGGTTAAGATTGCTTGCAGCACCAGCAGAAGCCCTAAGTTCAGTGTCCAGAAGCCACACTGAACAATTCAAAATTGCCTGTAATTTCAGCTCCAGGAGATCCAATGACCATTTTTGACATCTTTGAGAATGTACACTGAGACCACATAAACACACATAGCTGCAGCAGGCGGTGGTGGCACACGCCTTTAATCCCAGCACTCGGGAGGCAGAGGCAGGCAATCTCTGTGAGTTTGAGGCCAGCCTGGTCTACAGAGCGAAAGCCAGGACAGGCTCCAAAGCTACACAGAGAAACCTTGTCTAAAAAGGAAGCAAACAAACAAACAAAAAAATGACATATCCACACACCCACACACACACATAGCTGCACATAAATAGATGATAGATAAGATAGTTGATGATGATGATGAAGAAAGATAGAAACATAGATAGATGATAGATAGATAGATAGATGATAGATAGATAGATAGATAGATAGATAGATAGATAGATGACAGATACATAGATATATAGACATCAGAAAATCTACAAAAATACAAAATAATCTGCATTTATATTTTTTAAATTGATTTTGGAATCCTACACTGCTTTATTATATTAAATGAACTCACTAGTTTCGAAGACAAATCTTATTCAAATTATTTTCTCTCTACTACAAGATTTTTTTTCTCTCACTTTTCTACTTCTTTCTTCAAAAGTCAAATGATGAAAATATTAGGAAATAATAGATTAAGTACAGAATTCTTGAAATCTTCAGTTTTCTAAGTCATCAGTCTCTTGTTTCATTAGTATTCCTGCCAATTGATCTTGAAGTGACATTTTGATTCCAGTGAATCCTGTTTAATATATCAAAGAAGGATCAGAAATGTGAGTAAAGGAAGGCCAGGGAAAATTCACTGCATCATTCTGCATTTTCATAGTCTGGGTATTCCTCCCCCAGATTATTTGGTACAGGCATCTGAGCACATAAATACCATATTCTGCATTGATAAACTCAATTTCCTCTATGGGAAAACTGTCAACTTGAGAGCATCTTGATATAGTTCATTAAATTATGCTGCTGAATGGGACAATCAGAGAGAATTTCAATAAAACTGCCATGGCTATCTGCTAGCGGCTTATATTTTTATATCTTAATCGCTACAAATATAATGAGATGATTTTCTCAGAGGAAAAATCTGAATATGTCATCATTTAAGAGTAAAATACAGTTATGGAAAAATAGAAGTTTTTGTTTAAGTGCTTAGACAGAGGTAAAGGTTTTTATATAGACCAAACCATTTTGAGTGATTCACTGATATTTGATATTTTGTTTGTTTGCTCTAAGTATGTTGCAGGGACGTTGAGTCTTGTGAAAGTGGAACACTATCTTTTGTGCTTTCTGATACTCAAATACAAGAGAATTGATATTCAAATGTATCCACAGTGGAAGAAGAAACAGACTTTTTCTTGATTCTAAAAAAATCATCCCTCCATTCCTAACAAATTAATTTGAATTTTTTAAAGCATAAAGTCCAACACCCATCATACCCTTTCTTGTAGTACATGTAGAATTAGTGTTTCATGATGAATGATGGTTCTCCTCCAAATTGTAATGTTTATCTTTCTCATTATCCAAAGGATCTCTGGCAAGAATTCTTCATTTGCAATAACCATAACATCTCACACCCACTTATACTGGTGCACTTGTAAGTGGATTTGGTTTCCAATCCAGCACTGTAATTGCAGTGCTGTCCACTTTGGAGTACATTTACATGCTGTCCATGAAAACATTTATTATTCGCTAATGTGTACTATGAAATGTGTTATACAACACAAGGCCCTAGTATTTGAAAACTATGTTTGTCAGTATGGAAAGTGGTTTAGTCTCAATAACTTGTTTGTTCTTCCATAAGGCTGGGGATAAAGCACAGAGACATGACATGTTGTTCAGCAGTTTTGCTGCTGAGCTACATACTATCACACTCATCATATGGTCTCTATTTTTTTTAAATGAGTGTGTGTGTGCTCTGTGTGTGAGGGTGTGAGTGTGCACATGTGTGTACCACCAAGAGTGCCTAAAAAGGCCAGATGAGGGCGTTAGATCTTCTGGAGCTGGAGATCCTGGCAGGCTATTGACGTCTGCCCTACCTGGGCTTTAGGAACTGAACTCTCTCTCATTCTTTGCAAGGGCTGTAAGTGTTCTTGACACTGAACCACCTCTCCAGCCACTGTGGCCTGTTTCTCTAAGCCTATCCCAGAGCATATACAAAATTTCAATATTTCCCTTCCACAGTATGCTCTGGCAAGCACTTCTCATTTGTAATAACCTTAACACCTCATACCTCCACTTATATTGGTATACCCCTCTTTCCAGGAACCCATTGCCACTCTGACGTCTATTACAAAGGTGAGTGTGTCTGTCTGTCTGTCTGTCTGTCTGCCTGCCTGTCAATCTGTCTGTATCTGCTTAGCTAGTAACTGACACTTTAAAGCATTCCACCTTTTATTCTTTATCTCATTTTTATTAATATAAAAATACTTGCTAATACTAATATTGGTAATAAGAGGTCATCATCACTCTTTTAATGAATGGCTAGACAAATTGTCTTCCTCAAGCAACAATGAATATCTGAAGTCTTTAATTGTCTCTCTGTGATTTCTTGAACTTTATATCATCAACTAGCTGGTAAAACTTTTCCCACAATTTAAAAAATGTGCAGCACAGTATCCCATTGGAACTCCTGGGATACAAAGCAGATCAAAGGTGTGTTATGATCTCTATAAAATCTATGGCAGCAACTGTTAGCAGTTTATAAAAGAAACGTTGGTTCTTCAAAAGGGAGGGCAGGCTTTTATTTTTTTCTAATATGATCGGTTGATAAAGAAAAACAAATCAATAGGTTTCTGTTGACACATAGAAAAATGAGCAGAGATAAGAACACAGAGCAAGAGTAGGGAAACTAAAGGATGAGAAACAGGAGCGATGTAAGCCAGCTTTATCCTGGGAAGCTAGCGTGGATATACACCCCTCTCCACCCACTCTCTTGTCAAAGCCTTACAAAAATATCAGTGGTAATGAGAAGATGAATACCAAGCATATGACAACCCTCTTGGGCTAGAAATATGCTCAAGGCATAGGCAGATCTAACTCAAGCCTTTCAAAAGCCTACAGTGGTAGCCATGATCACAGCCAACTGGAGGCAGAGAGAAGACTTCCAAAACCCACATATCGTATGCTCTAAATTAACTTTTTTTTTTCTGAAGTTCATCCCCCTTTCCTAACATTGAGTTTCTTTCTGGGCATGGTATAGTAAAAGGTTATGATTTAGATAAAATTGACTTGATGTCTGATGTCATTATTATATTAAAAACTATCTGAAATCTGATATTCCCATTACCTTTTGGGGTGGAAGGATGCGTATGTGATAGCCCACAGAAGGAGATGAGGGGACCACTTCCAAAAGTTGGTTCTCTCCTTCCATCACGTGGGTCCTGAGAATCATACTTTGGAGGTGAGGACTAGGGATAAGCTCTTTTATCATGAGTCATCCTCATGGTTCAGAACATCACATTTTCTATTTACAAAGTTTTCTCAGAAATACTTTCAAAGATTCCTCCTCCGATTAAATGATAGGAGCTTGATACTATTTATTGAAACATAGTATTTATTTAAAGCTTATATTTCACATAATTGATCACAGTGGAAACTGATCAGCCACAGTGGTTCAGGCATGATCAGAACACCAAACTGTTCTTGGAGGGCTCAGATGTTGCAGGCTTGATCCCTAGACCATGGCACTGTTGGAAGGTAGAACTTTTTTTGGAGGTGGGGGATCTTAGGTCTTTGAGGGCATGACATTGAAGAGGATATTAGGAAACCAGACACTCCTCTTCCTCTTCCTCTACTTCATTGCTATCATAAAGTCAGTAACTTCCTTGGTCCTGTATTCCTAACACAACAGGCTGCTTCATCACAGTCCTCAAAGCTGCGAAGTCAAAGGATTGTGGGTAGAAACCCCTAATAATGTAATCCAAATATTCTTCCTTTGATTATCTAGGGTATTTTCTTATCATAATTTAATGATAAATAGAGCTTATGTATTCAGATATATGTAAACATAGAAAAGACATAATGAAAACATGACCAACCCTTAACAAGGTTCTGTCGTGAATGAAGTTGCTCTAGGTGGGTTATTGAGTGTGGGGTGAGTAAATAGGAAGCCTCTGCCATATGTGTCCACTGCAGTAAGGAGATTATGAACACTGTCATTAGCCTTGAGTGCCCTAATGGTGTGTCACCCTGGTAACTTAACCAGCTCCATTTGATGGCCACATCCAAAAGTATGAGGATAACACAATTTGAAGTTAATTTTTTTTAATAAGGAAGACTCAAAATTACGTGTTTAGACAATTGGGTGAATAGATCTGGGAGGACTTAGAGAAATAAGGTGAATATAGTCAAAAAGTAATGCATGAAAATTTCCAAAAACTAATAAAAGTAAATTTATTTTTAAAGTATCAGTTCATCAATAATAACTTCCTGAATTTTTTTAACTCCAGAATCATTTAAATTTTCTTGGCTTCTAATTCTTCTCAAGTACTGCTGAACCTAACAACATAAACATTTGGTTAGGATTTTCATGGTCCACATATACCCACCCATCCAGAAGAAATTTATAACCTAATAATGAACTTTTTGTTGGAATGTGACATCATGATTCATTGGCTATACTGTCCTACACTCCACAAGAGTTTCTGTTTTCTTGTATTTTGGGTGAATGTTTTTGGTCACTTCATTTTCATCCCATTTATCCTTTAGCACAGAAAACCCAGTTCCACAACAAAAACACTTCAACCATACACACTACCTAGACAGTAGGAAATGACCTGCCTGCATAGTGGTAACGCCTTTACCTTTAATCGCTTGAAAACAGCCATCAAATGCATTTTTCTGCACACGTGACAGCATCACTATCAAACCACAAAACTCAAAAGATCCAGTGAAATCAGTAAGAACTGTTCTACTGTGTAGCCTCCCTCCCAGTGATGGTTTCCTAAGGAAGTGTCAGAGAGCCAATGAGTGAGAACGGGACAACCTCAGAACAACACACGGGGTGTACTTTCCAGACGTACTTTTCCCAGAGAACTTGTTTAAATGATTCCATGTTCTCTTCTTATATAAGGAAATACATTTTTGCAACTTTGTGCTTGAAGTGTTAAGGAATGACACTTTCAGAAACAAGTTTTGTTTCATTTTCTTCATCAGACTGATGTTGTTGTGAGAAAGATGACATTTTAGGAATTGTTGAAAAGGAACGGTGTGCTTCACTGCAAACTATAAGTCAAGGAATTTATAGGATTTCAGGAGACATTCTGAGCACCTGACATTTACTTTCTATATGACCTGTGTGTTTTCTTTACTGCGTTTTAAGCCCAGAGAATTATTCTTTAAGTCCTTATAGTATGAATCTATAGTTTACAAGTTGCAGACTTCGAAAGGGTAATTAGCACAACGAATGACTCAACCATTCCCTAATTCTCCAAACACATATCTAATTGATGATTATTGGGATAATTTATAGTTTTTTAGCTTTTTGCTTTTGTTACATCCTATTTTTTCAAAGTAAGTCCATGTTTGAGAGTTAGTCTGTTCTAATTGTAAATTATTCTGTTTCAGATGCGGTATTAAAGTCAGGTGTAAAGATTGGCAAAATATGAATGTCGTCCAAGACACACAATATTAATAATCAAATGCTGCTTGTCCTTGATGATAAGAGCTACAACATTCCCTCTGTCAATCAAAGTCTAGCCCATCTCTGTCTCCATCTTCTACACAGTAGAAGAGGTATAGCATTAGTAGTCATGGAAGTATCCACACCCTTGACTACAAAGCCCAGAGCAAATGCCCATCATAAGTTGTACCCTTAATCTGCTGCTACATATTCAAAGCTTATGGGACATTTCCAACATCCTTTCCTCAGGGTGCATTCTCCATCCTTGTTTTCTGGAGTGATGAAGACAATGAAGCTAAGTTAGTAGAATGCTTGCCTGGTATTCAGGCAGCCCTGACTTTAATTCCTAGGGCCGCATAAATCAGGCTTGTTGCTACCTACTCATAATCTCAGCACTCATGTGTGAAGGTAGAAAGATCAGAAACCCAAAGTCATCCCCAGCTACATGGGGAGTTAGAGACCAGAATGGACAAATAAATATCAACAACAACAAAAAACCAAAAACAACAAAACTCTCACAAAAGTTTGATTGGAAAAACTATTTATTCTTGAAGGAACAGTGTTCCTTTTACAAAGACTCCTGGTATATTATCCAAAGAGATAGTTGTTTGTGCTCTATCTGTATATTACGCAAGTAGGGTCTCAGCAAACTTATTTGAAGTGAAGTTATAATGGTTTTTTTGGACCTGAATTTAATAAGCAGTTTAAGTCCTGTGGAACAAATCAGAACCATTTTCTTCTGTTGTAGAGAGCACTTTCTTGGAAGGCAGTCATATTTGTCATTTATGGCTTTTATTGTTTATGAATTTCATACACGTGTGTGTGTTTTGATTAATTCTGCCCTCCATTCGCCCCTTTTAATTCCTCTCCCACCTCTTCGCTCTCTTTCCTCCAAACATCATGTGCTTTTTAAAAATCCACTGTGAGGGAGGGGGAGAGGAGGGGGGGAGGTTAGGAGGGGGGGAAGTTGGGGGGAGGAGAGTGGGAGGAGTGGAAGGCTGGGAGGAGGCGGAAAATTTTTTTTTCTTTCTTAATAAAAAAAAAATCCACTGAATCCAGTTTAAGATTTATTTATTTTTAGTTTTAAGAACATGAATGTTTTGTCTGCATCTATGTGCATGCACTATGTGCATGCCTTGTGTGTGCACCATGTGCCTGGTACCTAAGGAAGAATGTCAGAGTAAGGCATTGGATCCCATGGAGCTGGCATAGTAGATGGTTGTGAGCCACTATGTGTTTGCTGGGAATAAATTCCAGGCTCTCTGCAAAAGCAGCCAATCTTTGTGCTTTGTGACTACTAAGATGTGTTTCCAGTGTATACACACACACACACACACACACACACACACACAGAGAGAGAGAGAGAGAGAGAGAGAGAGAGAGAGAGAGAGAGAGAGACCACTTAATGTAACCATCATTGCACCTGAGGTATGTGGCTAAAAAATAGCAGATTTTTACTATTCTATATTTAGAGAAAGAGAGTTTCTAACCTGCTTTTAGATGGGGAAAGTGAAGGCTAAACAATTTCCTGAAAATTGGGGAGTGAACCTATTCTGGTTTATAGTATTTGTAAAATATTTAACATTTGCATGCAAATCATCATTAGAACATAATGAAATACTATGGCTCCATCTTTTCACCCAGAGAACTAGCATCATAATTTTAGTTCTTACCCATAGAGTCACTGAGAAGATTAAGTGTAGCGATGTGCTCAAAGTGTTGGCATAAAATAAAAATTAATACATTTTTTTGGTTGCTAGTAATCTCTAACAGGACAGTGATAACTTATATTTAAATACTCTGAGTTGGATGGTATTCCACAAAGAAAAAGACTGTCAAAATCCTCACTGCTAAAATCCAGACGCAGTGGCAATAGGGTCTTCCCATATAGAAGTATTCTAGTTAAGATAAGGTTGCCTTGCATTTAGGGGCCCCTGATCTCAGGTGATTGGTGTCATTATAGAATGGGGAAATTTGAGCACAGGAACATGCCTGTATAAGAATATCTCATAAGAAAAGAATTGATGCTGGACTAAGCCAAGATATTAGGAGAATTCAAAAGGCACCCCGAGGCAGGTGATTTTCCTGAAGGAACGCAGCTCCCCAAAGGCCTCATTGTAGACTTTGAATCTTCACTATTATAGGAATTTGTTTCAGATGCCTACTCGCAGCCTTGTTCTTTGTGGTATTTTGTGGTCTCCAAACTCTTTGCAAACTATGACCCCAGACATAATGACACAAAAACAACTACTGAGACAAAAGTTCACTGTCTAACAAAGAATAAAAAGACACCCTCACTGATGGTCAGCTTGTACACTTTAAATTTTTAGTTTTCAATACTGGAGTGAAAAATTAGAATTTATAGAGATGCTAATCAGTGAGATAAGTGTGAAAATTATTTGACAATGTTTATTACTATTAGTAATGACTCTAAAAGTGAGTTTTTATTAAGCACTAGACAGCATATTTAAAAGCTCTTACCATTACTACACAGAGAAATTGAGACCATCAAAAAAAGGTGAAAAATTCACTGATGTATGACAGAATCCAATTTGGAATCAAGAGCACAAATGCTCACCTAGTGAATTGCTCTTTCAATAAAAGAGCTGCTCATAACAGCCTGTAACTTCAGCTCCAAGGGATCTGATGCCCTCTTTTGACGTTTGTGGGTACTAAACTCATGTACCATAAACTCACATAGGCATACACTTACACATAAAGAAATATAAGAATAAAGCTTTCAAAATCTGAAGTGTGAAAAATGTTTAAATTCCTACACTCTATCTGTGCTGTATAAGAGAAATTATAAAAAGCTATACTAGAAGCCTGCAGTGAGATGTTTAAATGATTACAGAATATATACAACACCTCATCAATAGACATTGCTTGATTTATAAATTCAGGTAAATAGAATAAAAAAATGGCTGAAGAGTTGCCTTAATTAGTAAAGATGCTTGCCACCAAGTGATGGAGGAAGGCCATTGGTTAATTAAATAAAGAAGCTGCTTGCCCTGATAGGTTAGAACGTAGGGGGAGGAGTGAACGGAGCAGACGCTGGGAGGAAGAGGAAGTGAGGTCAGAGACTCGACAGCTCTCCTCGAGGAAGCAGACGCCTCAGAGAGACACGATACTCCACTCTAGCGGGCAGAGGCGAGAGCTCTGCTCTCTGAGGCACACGCGATGAAGCTCCGACCCAGGATGGACGTAGGCTAGAATCTTCCCAGTAAGCGCACATTGGGGTGCGACACATATGATTGGAAATGGGTTAGTCCAGGTGCGAGAGTTAGCCGAGAAAAGGGCTAGAGCTAAAGAGTCAAGCAGTGATTAAATGAATACAGTTTGTGTGTTGTTATTTCGGGCATAAGCTAGCCGGCCAGGGTGCGGCTGGGGTTCTGAGGACGCAACCTCGCCGCCCCAATTACTACAACCAAGCATAATTGTATGAGCTTAATTCCCTAGGACTTCCATGGTGAAAGGTAAAGATCCATTCCCATAAGTTTTCCTGACCTCAACATGTTCTTCATGGACCACATATAAGGAAACACACACACAAACACACACATACACACAAATATAAATAAATAACAAATAAATGCAAATAATTTTCTAAAGGTAAACATTGCACCAAGGAGATATAGTCTATGATCAGAAAATTTGAGAAATCAGAGATGCATTTTCAGAAATAGATCATTAAAACGGTGTTACACTCACCTCACCCTATTCATGATTTGTGCAAGATGATGAGCCCCAGAACACAGTGTCCAAATCTCAGTTTCATCTGAAAATATCTAATGTCTAAATTAGCTCTAGAATGAAAAAAAAAATTTTAACATTAGTGATAGTGAAACTTAGGCCAAAGTTTTAGTAGGAAAATCTTCCTTTACTGGATTGCAATATGTCACAATCAGTTATTGTCTTGTATGTGGAAATATACCAAATCATTTGCATTGAGAAAGTTTCCACTGTAGTTTAGTTATCAATATAAGAAGCAACAAACCAAAGTCCTGTGAATATGAAAATTTTCATGGAAATTTGTGAGAGGGGAGAACAATTCTACAGCAACGAATGACAGTGTTAACATGGCGTTTTGATACATTAGTGACTTGCTTACACTTTTCTCATGTATCTTCATGTAAAGGAAATACAAATTTTGAGAATTTAGTAAGATGCCTATTCCTGATAAAACATATATGTATTTTTTTCTAGGTCCAGAAAGACAGTCATGAAGTAAGCCTGTTTGATGCCATCTTCTTTACTTATGTCAGCAGAAAGACACATTGAATGTGTGGCCAAGCAAAGTTGTAGGACCTGGGGCTGTAGCTATAGCCCAGTGGTAGAGTTCTTGCCTAGCATGTGTGAGGTCCTAGATTCAATGGCCAACACTAGAAAAATTAAAACCAAAACAATGTTGTACAACATTAAAAATCAGATATGGTTCATCAAGTAAAAGCAGTTGCCATGCAAGTATGGGGACCATAGAGTTTAGATCCCAGCAGCCATATGGCTTGCTATAGGTGTTGTCCTATACATACCCAGAACCTCAGCCCTTAGCTGGGTAGAGTCAGGGAATCAACGGTGCTTACTGGATACTAGCCCAACAACAATAACAAATCAATCAATCAAACAAACAAACAAACACAAAGACACAAACTCTTAGGTTCAGAGAGAGACCCTGACTCAAAAGAATAAAGAGGAGGATATCTGGTGCCCTCCTCTGGCCTTTGCATGTACTCACAATCTAATACACATGTACATACATATACATACAACACAAATGTATGCCACACTAAGATTCTCCCTCTCTCTCCCTCTCTCTCTCTCTCTCTCTCTCTCTCTCTCTCTCTCTCTCTCTCTCTCTCTCTCAAAACTTCAGACTGACAAGGGCAAACTATAGTGCAACTTAACCAAGGTAAAACATTCTAAAGAAACAGACTTCTGCATACAGTTAATCAGTAAGTTGCTTAAAGGACAATGGCTCCTCCCCTGGCCTGTCATAGCTCCAATGTAATTTAACTCGGTGACTAATACAGAGCAGTTTCTGCAGCTCATAAGTGATGTTCCATCTACTTGCAAAATAACATTACTAACTAGTTCTTTCAGATCGTTATAATTCTCATCCCTTTAGATCCAAGTTCACTGTACTCATACTGTACTCATACAACTCCTCTTTACTAAGCTGCTAAATATTAAACTGAGAACATTACTAAGAGCAATTCTATCCTGTGGCACTTCAGAGAATATTGATTGAAAAGACACATTGAGTAAAAGGTAACAAAATTACCTTGTTACTCTTAAGTGTATCTTTAATTTGAATAATCTCTTTAGAACCCCTTTTTAAAAACAGTATTAGAGTCTTGGTACAATTTGCTCAATTATCTTTTTAAACAAAATCTTATGCAACCTAAGATGGCCTCAAACTCCCAAGTAGCTGAGAGTGATATTGGACTTCTAATCCTCCTGTCTCCCACCTTCTGTGTGTTGTGACTACAGGTGTCAGATACTCAGATTGATAAAATAAATGAGAGACAGTAGCCACCTCAAAAAGTAAGGAGGTGCTCTTGGTGGATGTGTAAAATATTATTTTTCTTTGTATATCCTTGTGAATCTAGAATTTTTCTAAGTTTTGCATTATCTTTCATGACATAAATTATTTTCCAGTAATTTAAACTCTTATATAGAATAACTTAATACTTGCCATATAAGTGCTTTCCAAATTACCTAAATTAGAAAGCTCGAGAGCTCAGATAGGACACTCAAATGAGAGAGCAATCAAAGCAAGGCCACACTTTGGTTCAATTACTTGATGGTGCTGTGGTAGAGCCGAGAAATAAAATGTGTGCCTATTCATGTCTAGGATTTTGTATCGGTTACAGACTTGTGCCTCTACTGGGTACCGAGGAGATGTTAAATGTGTTCGTATCTGAACCTAACACTTCCAGCTGGGACTCTCTGCCCCAGTTTTACTTCATGATTATTGCATTTGTATGAGTAGTGAATATCTGAGATCAGAGATGGAATACTATGCCACAATCCATTTTCTTCTTATAGATATGGGGATGAGAGAGTCCCCTGTTAGGCCTTGATGGTGTCCCCATGAAGCATGTGTCAGAAACTTGTTTCCTGATGTAGTAAGGGGTACGGGCTGCTTTTTGTCCCACCCAGCTCCCAGCCGCCTGGCTAGCTTATACCAGAAATAATTACACAGAAACTGTATTTATTTAAACACTGCCTAGCCCATTAGCTCTAGGCTCTTATACGCTAACTTTCACATCTTGATTCAATCCATTTCTAATAATCTGTATGTCACCACGAAGCAGTGGCTTACCAGAAAAGATTCAGCATGTCTGACCTGGCGGCTGGCTCCATGGCGGCTCTCTCTGCCTGCCTTCTTCCCAGCATCCTGTTCTGTCTACTCCACCCACCTAATTTTCTGTTCTATCAAAAGGCCAAGGCAGCCTCTTTATTTAACAAATGAAAGTAACACAAACAGAAAATTCTCCTACACCACCCTGAAACATTGACAATCTGGGAATATAACACTGGTGATATCTTACTGGGTCCCCCCAAAATGGCAAAGATGAAGAAATGAGTTCCCTTGCATGTTCTGGTTGTAAGGAGAACCAGTCTCCCATATCATTTTACCCCTTCATCTTCTGTATAGTATGATATGACAAGATGGCCCTTACTCAACACCAGTCCTGCTATCATGGGCTTCCCCGCATCCACAATCATGAGCTATTAAATGTCTGCTTATCACAAATTATCCTGAAGAAGGACGCATAAAGGAAATCCCACACTAGCTCAGAATTGAGAATAATAGAGGGTTATTTATTTAGGGGTAGACTCACAGATCACAATCCTCTGCTGATACGAAGAACAGCAACTGAACCCCACAGCCAGAAAAGAGACCAGACCCGCCTTTACATCGGCATAAATAGTATAAGAGGCCACGACCAAGTGCGTGGATAATTTAAAGGCCTCTGGCGGTAGGAATTCCTACAGCATTATCCAGTCGAAGTTATTCTATGAAATCAGCAGAAAGATATTCAAAAAGCTTTATGTGGAATGTGTGTGTGTGTGTGTGTGTGTGTGTGTGTGTGTGTGCGTGTGTATAATTTTAAAAGTATCACATTGCCTTTAATACACCTGATCCTAGGACATCAATTGCAAACTGCAAAATTTTCTCCCTGGAAACTTCCAAGGTGTGATAGCTAAAGGGAGTGAGAGAAAGAGAGTCACCTGAAAGAGAGCTTCAACTCCAAGAACGTGTCAGCATGATAAATGTTATGACAGATATGAGCACCAGGAAGCTGATGGAAGAAAGAGCGACCCCCCTGTGAGCCTGTGGGATGAGGACTTGGGCAGTTTTCTAGAAGAGCTGTTCTCCAGCTCAGGTTTCCTTTATCCATAGCTAATGCAATTTCACCTCTGACTTTAACATTCTGTTGAGGATTTTATTCTTACCTCTTCTCCCATGTTTTGCTTTATTTTCTGCCCAATAATCCTCTTTTCAACAACATGGCCAGCTTGTTGGCTTAGCTATCAGATTAAGCCAGTGGTAAATCCTGAAAACCCTGGCCATCTCTGTCATATCCCGAGGAGGTTGGAGATGCTAGCCCATGAAACAGAGCTGGAGCAGGGGCATTGGAGAGGAACAGCAACAAAAAAGGGCTTAAGGAGCCACAGGCAGAGAAAGAATTTCAGAACTGGCAGGGGAGGGTTTGCTGAGCATCCCGGGGACACACTCTTAGTGGACGTGAACAGATGGTGGAAAGAAAAAATTATATATAGACGCACACATATATTTAAAAGCTGTAGAGCACGGCCCATGGAGATCGAGTAGGCTGACAATTAGCATAGCATATTATCTATTATTTTTAGTTTGCAGATCCCTATTTATTTCTCTCAAGGAGTGCTCTTAGCATGCCACAGATTTTGAAATGAGGGACGCGGGGAAGGGTGGGTGAGATTAGAAGAGATCAGAGTGACTCAGTGGAAAACGAGCGCAGATGCTGTGGCGGGCGCAGTGCCATCCCATCTTCCTAGGCAAGCACACAGACTGGCTAATGAAATTGTCGGGGCTTTGCTGGGGCTCCAGAGCTCAGCCCCAAGGACTCTGCAGTGAGGCGCATCCGCAGGTTTTTAGCTCCCTTCCACCTTGCACATGGCAGCATGCACGCTGAAAGTCCTGAGGTTCCTGGACTCCGTCCCTGCTTTCTGAGCTTGAATGTGAAAACACTTTTCTCAGGAATCTTGCTTCCTATGTGAAGGAAATGATCGACCATTATTAAAAACTGTGCTGTGTAAAACTGAAAACAAATACAAGGAATCTGCTTAAATCATGACCACTAATACCTTTCTCTTGTACTTTGTCCAACTCTATATATTGGGCAGTATGTAGAAAGAGGAAATGGAGAGCAGTTTATTGGGACAATGATGTACTAGTTCATAACTAGCTAAGAGGAAGATATGAAAATAAACCCACTGTAGAAAAAGCTTGGGCTTTCAGGATCTTGTTGAATTTTTATCATATGACTATGGTCATTCTTACTCTCCAGATGAATTTTACCAAATCAAAAGCATAGGAAGAGCAATCCATTTTAATTTATGCAAACATGGAAAATTTAAAGATCTTACTATCAATGCAGAATTTATATTTAATTTAAAAATCCGTGAGAAAAGATCTGGAAGTACAGATTGTTTTTATTTCCTTTGTTAGTCTTTTTCCCTGGTAGCTTAATCTCCCTCATGCTTTCTTTGCCAAAAATTGAGCTCCCCCCCCCTCCAAAATCCCACACAGGCCAAAATCAGTAATACTCATATGAATTAGTCAAAGCATTCAGGCTAAATTTCCTTTTGCCTTTAAATCCAAACCAGCTATTTCAGAAAATCAATTAATTGTAAACCTATAGAATTGTTGATTTGTTGTCAGGGAAGGTGAACTGAAGTCAGGATATAAAAGTTGGATATGATCAGAGTAAATGAGAAAACAAATCTATATGAGGTCTGGGGAGATATCAAAGTTGGTAAAGAGTAAGACTTATAATCATGAGGTCATGAGTTCAATCCCTGGAACCCATGAGTTTTTGTATTGCTTTGTTTTAAAGCCAGGTTTATAGCACTTGCAAGTTGTGCCTTACTAATGGATATCATCGTGACTCCTGTTCCAACTAAAGCTTAGCGATGTCTCTAACAAGGATTGTATTGTCATAGAACTTCAACAAACAGCCAGAGGCTGAGGAATCAAAGTGATATCATGAAGCAATGAAATATTCAGTCATCTTTGCCAGAAAACAAAAATAAAAGCAAAGACATCGGAGATCCCTTACGATTCAACAACCCTGAGAGTTCAATCACTCACTGAAGTGTGCCTGCCATTAAGAGGGCCATGACTTGTGAGTTAGTCAAATGAAACTCATTACTAGAAAGATGTAATACAACAAACAAATTCAGAATTGCTTATTTGCCATTCCTGAAATAAAAACCAAAATTACATCAAGAACTGTAGACTCAAAAGAACATTACAGCAATTATACAACTGTATTAGATAATTTTGGCAGTTCCAATTCAACAGCTTTCTAAGAACAATGTGAAATGAAGTAGTGTCCTTGTTCTTGGCTGTTAAAGAAAAATACTGAAAATCAATATATCTGTAAGTTACTGTTAAGAAATAGAGCTTGTTTAGACAGCTAAGCATATGTAAGTGTTATTGTCTCTATTCCTTTCTCAGTTTTTCCCAAGGAAAAGATTGTCTAGTCCCTTGTTTTCAAAGATTTCCAGCTGAATTTTCCCAAACTTTTTCATTAAATGTGGTGTTCAAAAGCAAGAGAAGCCATTGGTTGGGCTGTGATAAATCATACTGTAGTCTAAGTTAGTCTATACTCTACATAACAATGTTTTTCAGGCCATGTGTTGCCCTAAGGGACCCCATTTGACAAAGACCTTTTAATTCCATTTTGATAGGAGAGGGCTATTGTATCCCTGGGTGAAGCACCCGACATTACTGTCAGTCCAGCACCCCAATACAACTTATTTGTTTTGAAGACTGATACACAACTTATTCCTGATAAAAGAAATGACACTGTTCTAAAGTTTTACAGAGTAAAAGTGAAGCTATAAGGAGACATGGGAGGGAAAGGAATGGGCCATTGTCTCTATAATAAAGCAAGCCACTACCTGTGGTCTCCTCAAGTGTAGGACTCAAATGATGGTTTTAAAACTAAACTGCTAATCTTGAGAGTTCCTTTTCCACCGTGGGATGATTTGATCAGATTAATTTCTGACAGAAATCTGCAACTAATTGTGACGACTAATCATTCTGTACAACTTGACTCAGTGGAGGAGCTACACAAAGTTGGGCTTGTGTATGACTGTGTTTCTAGAGATTTAACAGAGCAGGGAAGACCATGCTACAAGTGGGTGGCATTAAGCCCTTGGCTAGGGCCCTGGCCTGGATAAAAAGGGTAGGAGGAGAAAGATAGCTGAGCATCGCTCTTCCTTTGTCTTGGTTTCCTAATTGTGGATAGCTCACATTCCTGCTGCCCTGCCTCCCCCCACAGTGGAAGCCACCTGCAAACTCTAAGTCAAAGAAAACCCTTTCTTGCTTGAGGTGTTTGTGTAACAGTCATGAAAAGTAATACACTAGGACCACTTTAAAATGGAGTCTCCACTCTGCTGTTCTTCTCATACATCGCTACAAAAGAAAGATGATTGTTATCACATAGTCCATGGCAATTTCTCAGGATTTTCTTTAAAAAATATGGTAGCCTGTAATCTTTATTACCTTTCCTGTTGCTGGGATAAAATTCCCAGACAGAAGGGACTTTAGTGAGAAACAGTTATCTTTTTTTTTAATTTATTTATTTATCAAGGATTTCTGCCTCCTCCCCGCCACCGCCTCCCATTTCCCTCCCCCTCCCCCGATCAAGTCCCTCTCCCTCATCAGCTGGAAGAGCAATCAGGGTTCCCTGACCTGTGGGAAGTCCAAGGACCACCCACCTCCATCCAGGTTTAGTAAGTTGAGCATCCAAACTGCCTAGGCTCCCCCAAAGCCAGTATGTACAGTAGGATCAAAAAACCATTGCCATTGTTCTTGAGTTCTCAGTAGTCCTCATTGTCTGCTATGTATGTCCGGTTTTATCCCATGCTTTTTCAGACCCAGGCTAGCTGGTCTTGGTGAATTCCTGAAAGATCATCCCCATTGTCTCAGTGTGTGGGTGTACCCCTCGCGGTCCTGAGTTCCTTGCTCGTGCTCCCCCTCCTTCTGCTCCTGATTTGGACCTTGAGATTTCTGTCCGGTGCTCCAATGTGGGTCTCTGTCTCCTTTCATTGCCTGATGAAGGTTAATATTCAGGAGGATGCCTATATGTTTGTCTTTGGATTCACCTTCTAATTTAGCTTCTCTAGGATCGTGAATTATAAGCTCACTGTCTTTTATTTATCAGGGAAATGCAAATCAAGACAACTTTAAGATACCATCTCATACCTGTCAGAATGGCTAAAATGAAAAACACCAATGATAGCCTTTGCTGGAGAGGGTGTGGAGAAAGGGGTACACTCATTCATTGCTGGTGGGAATGCAAACTCGTGCAACCACTTTGGAAAGCAGTGTGGAGGTTCCTCAGGAAATTCGGGATCAACCTACCCCTGGACCCAGCAATACCACTCTTGGGAATATACCCAAGAGAGGCCCTATCATACAACAAAAGTATATGCTCAACTATGTTCATAGCAGCATTGTTTGTAACAGTTATCTTTTTTCTGCTGAAGTCTATCGTGGCGTGTGGGGATAGGGGCCTTGGAGAACCAGAAGGTTGAGGCAGCTTGCCACCTTAAGTCCACAATTAAGAAGCAGAGAGAGATGGATGTTTCTGATCGGCTCATGTTCTCCTTTTTAAACAGCCCAGAGTCTCTAGCTCAGGGAATGGAACCACCTGCAGTGAGCAGGTCTCCCTAGTCAATTAATCAACTAAAGAGAATCCTCCACAGGCATGCCCAGAGGCTGGGCTCCTGGGTAATTATAGATCTCATCAACTTGACAGTTGAGATTAGCATTCACAGCTGTTATTTCTTCTAAATCTTTAAGACCAGTTAATTGGCTCTATGATGTGAATGAGTATTTTCTATAATAAAATCTTTAAAAAGAGGGAGGATATTTATAAGCCCCTCTCTACATCTAGTAAGGAGTCAACTCAGAAGCTCTTGAATGACAGTTACAGACCCTCAGGAAAATGGACTTTATTTGGAATGAAAGTTCTATTCTACAGACATCTGGGTCTTCACTCTGAGGGGAATCATTAAGCCTACTTATCATTTATGTGAAAGATCTATTCCAAGAAAAAAGAGAAAAAGAACTTTCTCAAAGTTTAAAGTAAGTATTTGAGTTTTAACAACCACAAGAAGGCTAATAAATGCAACTGTTTAACCAGAAAGATAGTTTGAGCTTACTCATTAGACAAATAACCTATTGTGGCAACTTAGAGTTATTAATATTTGATAAAAATGAATGGGATACCTGCTGCTACCAGTGAAAAGACATGCTACTCAGGGGATGAGTGTTCTAAGTGGCAACAGGAATCCCAGACCATGAAGGCTCTTGAGTTCCAGTTTTTATTATAGCATACCCATTTTAACATAACAATTTTACTTAGTCTTTGAGAATTTTATATATATATATATATATACATATATATATATATATATGCAATATATTTTGATAATACTCACCCTCACAATTCCCATCTAACTTCTCCTGGATCTCTCCCACTTTTATCTTCCAACTTCATGCTGTTCCATTTAATCCAATTTGTTCTATCCATATATGAATGGGTATGGGATCATCTACTGGAGCATGGTCAACCTACCAAGGCCTACAGCCCTAAAGGAAACTGACTCTTGCTGTTAAGTCAATAACTATCAAAAGAGCTCTTCGGCTAGGAGTTGGGGCTCATGTACTCCTTCCCTATCCATGTTGTCATGTCAACTGGCTCAATCTTGCGCCATAGCTGTTTATTGCTACATAGGCAGCCGTAGCAATTGTGAAATGGTGCTAGCATGTCTAGCAGACAGTTTTTTGATCCAGTTTTCCCAGTATATATATAGCTCTTCAAATCTTTCAGCTCCTTCTTCCATGATATTTCTTGGGCTATAGGGGAGTGGTAACAATATGAATGTACCATTTGCAACTGACTCTGAACGCCACAGACACTTATTCTCTGCACTTTGGTCAGTTCTGAGACTCTGTAATCATTACCCGACGGACAAAGATGCTTTTCTGATGCCATACTCATTGATTTAGAAGGATGCGAACTACGTTGAAGTCTAGAGATGCATTGCTAAGAAGGACAAGGTCAGAATTTTGAGCTTCGCTGAGTTGTGAGTTTAGCCCAGCAGACAGATTTTGTTTAAACAGTGAGTCTTTTTCCTTGTGTGAATGGCAGATTATATAATGAACATCGACCTTTACACCAAGAATGGTGAGAAATACCAGGAAATGTTTTCAAAATGTGTATGAGATCTAGGAATGCTGGGACACAGTGAAAACCAGAGATCCATGAAGTAATGCAAGAAGGAACAGCTTTCAGTATATGTTTCCTGTGAGCAGTGTCTGCCACATCCTCAAGAGGCAGGTGAGCGGCTCACACAATCAGTAGTTACTGTGCTGGGTTTCTGGGGATGGAGAACGAATCTTGGCTCCTAAGAAGAAAAGTTTGTCTTTCCTCCCTTTTTGCTTTATTCAAAATTTCATATGTGTATATAATGCCATACCCACTCTTCACTCCCCCAGTCCAGTGATCTCCAGGAACCTCTAGTACATTTCCAGCCCAATTTCATGTCATTTTTAAAAATTTGTTTATTGATTGTTTTTCAACCTAGTGCATGGAATTAGTGTTTTCCATATGCACATGGGGCATGAAGTAATCTACTGGGTCATAAGGAACCCATGCCGCTAGTCTCTTTACCCTGTTAGCCATGAACTACCAATAGGTCTTCAGTAATGGATGGGGACTTTGGAGCCCTTCTCTGTTCCAGGCTGGAATTTTTAACTGACTTGATTTGTGTAGATAGCCCCAGCTTTTGTAAGTTCATGGCTAACTGTGTCAGATGTATACCACAACTATATCATTTCCGGGGAATAGCCTTTCATACTTCCATCCCCGTCTCTGACTCTTAGATTATTTTATGCTCTGGTGTCAGGGTATTTATAAAACTGAGCATGATCCCAATAATTTCTGTGGAAGTAACACATTTGTTTTAGTAGTTTAGTTTTTTATTAATTAATTATCCCAGTCCAATCAGAGTTCCTCTTCCCAGTCCCACCCCACAACTCCCTCACCCCATCAAGAAAGTGCAGGTCTCCAATGTATATCAACCAGCCAGGGCATATGAAGTTGCAGCAAGACTAGACACCTCCTCTTCTATTAAGGCTGTACAAGTCAAACCAGCAGGAGGAAAGGGTCCCAATAGCAGGCAAAGTGGACAGCCCCCACGGTGTTTGCTAGGAGTCCCCAAAGAAAGACAAGGCCACACAACTGAAACATATGTGCAAAAGACCCAGATCAGTCTTGTGCAAGTTCTCTAGTTGGCAGTTCAATCTCTATGAGACCCTATAAACCTAGGTCAGTTGATTCTGTGTATTTTCCTGTAGTATCCTTGGCCCTTCTGGCTCTCATAATCCTTATGCCTCCTTACACAGGATTTCCTGAAGTCTTCCTAATGTTCGGCTGTGGGACTCTGCATATGTTTCCATCAGTTGCTGGATGAAGCGTCTCTGATGACAATTGAGCTAGACAATATGTGTATAGCAGGGTATTATTAGGAATCAATTCATTGACATTTTTTTTTCTTTTTGCCACTTAAGTTTGGTTCTATCCTAGGTATCTGGGTTGTTCATCCCCTGGGTGCTGGCCCTTCAGGCATTTTCAGGGGTCAGATCCTTCTCATGGTATGAGTCTTAAACTCACTTCCACAATCTCTGTGCCCCTTTTGTTCCAATATATCTCATAGGCAGGGCAAATTGTAGGCCAGAGGTTATGTGATTGGGTTGAGGTCACAGTTCCTCCACTGCAATTCTTGCCTGGTTACAGGAAATGGCCATTGTAGGCTCTGTGTCTCCCCATCGCTTGGAGTCTTAAGGTCACCCTCATAGATTCCTGGTAGTCTCCATTGCACTAGGCTTCTAGCTCATCTCCAAGATGCTCCTGATTCCAGTTGTCTTTTCCAATATTCTCTCCCTCCATTCTCCCCTGACCTGATCGCCCCTGTGTTCATACCAACCCCCTATCTACCTTGCACTAAATTCAAGTCCAAATGGATTAAAAATCTCAGCATAAAAGCAGGTACACTGAATCTGGTAGAAGAGAAAGTGAAGAATAGCCTTGAATGAATTGGCACAACGATCAACAATTAGTAAATGGGACCTCATGAAACTGAAAACCTTCTGTAAGGCAAAGGAAACCATCAGAAAGACAAAACAACAACCCATAGAATGGGAAAATGTCTTCACTATCCCCACATCTGACAGAGGGCTAACTTTCAAAATATATAAAGAACTCAAGAAAATAAACATCAAAAAAAAAAAAGAACAAACCCAAGTAATCTAAAACAGAGAACTCTCAATAGAGGACTCTCAAACGGCTGAGAAACACCTAAATATATGTTCAACACCCTTGACCATCATGGAAATGCAAATCAAAATGACTCTGAGATTCCACCTTACACCTGTCAGAATGGTTAAAATCAAAAACACAAGTGACAGCTCATGCTGGAGAGGATGTGAAGCAAGGAGAACACTCCTCAATTGCTGGTGGGAGTGCAAATTGGTACAGTCACTTTGAAAATCATTATGGTATTTTCGTGGAAAATTGGGAACCTCAAGACCCAGCTATACCACTCCTGGGCATATACCCAAAGTACTCTCTACCATACCATGTGGACAAATAGCTTTGCTTGCATATGTTCATTGTAGTGAGTTGTTGGTCTGGTTCAAGTCCTCCGGTTTCTGTTGCAGTATCAATACTGGATCTTCACTAGGACTCCTTCCTGATATTCTGTGGTTTCCCTGTGTCATAGAGATCCTGCAGATTTAGTTCTGCAGGGCTGCTGTCTTCAAGTGCTTCAGCAGTTCTTAGATGGGTAGATAGGGTGGGCCAACTCAAAGCCTTGGATCTATCTGGGCCTGAGTGGCAGCTGAGTCAGTCCGTTCCCCTGTTGTCCTATACCCACACCACCAGGGTCAACTCCCCTGCTTTGCTCAGATGAGGGGTAGGGCCAGCTCATCCACTCTTACACCATTGTGGCCAGATCTCCCACACTGCACGGGTGAGGGGTGAGGCTAGTTCTCCTGTAGTCACACCCTCAGAAAGGCTCATAAGTGTCCACGCCACCAGGACCAGCTTTACTGTGCTGATCAAGCGAGAATCAGGTCTGCTCTCCCAAGTGCTGCAGTCAGTGAGGGGCAGGGCCAGCCAGTTCAATTTCCATTAGCAAATTGAGAAACAGTCTTTTTGTTGACTCCTGTTCTAAATGAAGGGTAACTCAGAACTGTACTAAGCTAAAAAGAATATGCAGCTTAATATCAAGTTACATTTTAATTGTAGGAGGGTGAAGTTATAACTTTAGCACTAATAGCCACCTTTAGATATAGATTCAAATCTCAAGGGGAAGATTATAGTACCCTAGACCTCAACTATACTATAGTACCCTAGGACTTTTCACATAATTCTTCCACTCAATAAATCAAAAGAAAAGTCACTCGAGAAGATAAAATGGTAAGGGAATAAATAA
The DNA here is from genome assembly GCF_000317375.1 of Microtus ochrogaster. Taxonomy (NCBI): domain Eukaryota; kingdom Metazoa; phylum Chordata; class Mammalia; order Rodentia; family Cricetidae; genus Microtus; species Microtus ochrogaster. The sequence continues at coordinate 19,433,728 of NW_004949100.1, read as the reverse complement.
ATGCAATTCAACAAAAACAATTTTTCAAGGCTTGTTTAACTTTAGCATCTGGTATAAATATTAAGCCAAAAGAAGCAGTGTGTAACATGTAAAATTCTGGAAAGACTTTAAAATTATGGTCATTTACACACAATGTTAAGAAATATAATTTACTGCTAATACATACAATAACAGTTTGCCATGACCAATTGTACTTAAGTTGATATCATCACAGAGCAATCCATTCTTAGTTATTACCAAAATAAATTTGTTAAAAGTATGCACTAAGAGATATGTCTGCAAATGTCATAACAGCACTGAATGTCATAAACAAAACCTACACATTTTTAAAAATATATAACTGTATAAACAAATTGTTTATAACATGAATGACACAGACTTATATAATTACATAAACTTATTTTACAAGTGTCAGGTTATGCACAAAAGGGAACACAAAATAGTATATACTATGAGACATTGGTTAGTGGGTTTTCATTTTTTATAAACCTTTGTATTGAATATTTATTGCATTTTCCATGTGTGCTGGAATGATGTACCAGTTTAAAATTCTGCTGATGTCTCTGTCTTTCTCCAAGTATGCCACAAGTTAGCATCTAACAAGAGAAACTCCCTTCATCTGGAGTTCAAGAAGTTAAATCATAAAGTTAGAGTCATTGAGGAGAAACAGAAGTCAAGGGAAGATATGATTTAAAGAGTCATCTTAAGTCTCGCGTTTCTTAGTCTTTATGGCCAGTGCACTGGAAGTTAGAGAACAAGGAAATCAAGGGCCAGACTACAAGAGTCACTGTAAACTTCTAGAACTGCTACCATAAATTAGATTTGATAGGCTAGAGAGATGACTTGTAAAGTGCAAAGTCCTTTCTATGCACACACAAGAACCCGAGTTTGTATCCCAAAAGTGCATGAGAAATCTAGGCATGGCAGTGAATATCTGTAATCCCAACACTGGAGACAGGCAGTCTTGCCAAATCTGTGAAACCCAGGCTCAATGTAAAACCCTGTCTCACAAAACAATGTGGAGAGTGAGAGAGAGACATACAACACCAATTTCTTGCATCCACAGAATTGCACCCACACTTGCATGGGAAGCCCAACACATGCAAAAATGTTCATACACTATACATACAAATTAGATTCAAAGTTATACCATAAGAATTTTACACAAGAAAACTTAAACTTAAGACTTTGGCTTTCTAGAGATTGTTGTCTCCTCTATGTGCTCAAATTGATTGAGAGAAGACTTGACTCATCCCAGTGGGAATGAGACTCCCTGTGTGAGAGTGCTCCTGTGTCCCTGGAAAGCTGGGACATCTTTAAAATTAAAATGTACCACAAACTACCAGCAATCATTTCTTCAAACCTCTTAGATGTGGTGGTTGGTCTGAATGAGAATGGCCCTCGTAGGCTCACATGTTTCAGTTTTTGGTACCCAGGTGGTGGAACTGCTTGGGGAGGATTAGGAGGTGTGGCCTTGTTGAAGAAGGAATGAGGTTTCAAAAGATTCAAGACATTTCAAGCTATTTGTTTCTACTTCCAGCTTCTGGTTTGAAATGTAAGCTTTCTGCTCTTCTTGCCTCTATGTCTTTGCCACACATCACTGACTCCAACATTCTGAAACTCTAAGGCCAATTAAACTCTTTCTTTTTTAAGTTGCCTTAGCCATGTTGTTTTATCACAGTAATAGAAAAATAATACTGTTGTAAAAATGATAGTTTTGTTTGTGTGTGTATGTGTGCAGTCATGTTCCTGTGTGTGCATCTGTGTGCATAGGTGCATATAGGCATGTGTGTGTATGTGTGTGTGTTTGTAGAAGCCTGAGGTATACCTCGGTTGTGTTCCTCAGGAGGTATCCATCTTGCTTATTAAGATAGCATCTCCCACTCTTTTCTGAAATTCACCAATTTAGCTATGCTACCTTGTCATCTATCTACTGCAGTTTAGGGCTGGAAGGAGACTCCATGGAAAAATTTGAAGTGCTATGTACAAGACTCTGGGTTTGATCCCCAGCACTGTAAAGCAATTGGTTAATAAAAATAATAAATAAATAGTCCAACTCATATCATCATAAAAGTTTTAGGAAGCCAAATGCAATGTAGTACCTGAATGACTTATTCTTAATTTTCTTTAGAAAGTAGTCTGTAATTTATTTTCAAGATTTAGGGAATTCCTAAGAGAGTCACCATGGAGTAGATAAGGTGAAATTTTTCAAAGATTCTTTTTTTTTTAATGTCAGCCTGACAGTTTTTATGTAACCATCTTTAGCTCTTGATCCCATGTCATCTGACCTTTGCCTCTTTTAAGAAGATAAGCTTCAGAAAGTCCTGAATCACTTTTAGGTCAGAAATTAAGATTTCACTGTAGAATGAATTTGCATTTTTCCTTGAACCTTTGGGAGAGTTTAGGTGAAGTCTTTCAACAGAGCAGCAACTCCTAACTCCCCATGAGTCCTGGGGATTAGCTTCTGATGTTGAGAGACTTTCCCCAACAAGGTTTGGATTTACATGAGGAATTCTAAATCACTACAACAGCAAAAAATTGTGCAATGGTTATTAAAATATTTAAATATTTAAAAATTTAAGGAAACACAACCATTTCATTGACATTTTCCTGGGTTGAACTATTGAGTCAGGATGCTGTAAATCTGGAGGTTAATGCAGGGAAGTTAAGGTTCTGTCATGGGTTTCAGTTGTTTGTGCTTTCGCATAGCCACCAATCTTTCTACAGATAAATAGAATATTAGTCATAAGGGACTGAAGTCTGGGATATTTATTCAAATATATTCCCTTCTGACCTATAAAAATTGTAATTTTCCATAATGTATGAAAACTAAGGTCATCACTTCTCCTGGGAAGCAGACCTCTGACAGAAAGGATCATGACTTCAGAGTCGAAGGCACTTGAGCATTGATCACAACTGTCAACCAGCTGAGTCATCTAAAACAAAAACTTGAAGCTAAACATCTGTCATCTGGGAAGAGAAGATGACAAAACGTTTTATGGTGGCTAATTCAGCATGAACAGCATCAAGTCCAGTGAGAGAACACATGTGTGTTTCACCTTCATTAAGGCTTTAGTAAACTTTGCAAGATGACCTCCAGGGGACACAATCTCCATTAGAGGCATGATATAAAGATAGCCTACCACAAAAGGGATCATTTTTGACATTCTGTCATAACCCCTCTCTATGTGAATGAATCATGTTAGATATGCTATATTAACTCATTATCGTTAATGAGTTAATAGGTTGTTTTGGGTAAGCTTAATGACATTTTGATAGGTGTATGTGAAATAAATATTCTATTGTCTTGGTTTTATTTCATTTTTATTTATGTGTTACATGTGTTTTGTGTGTTCTTGTGTGGATACCACATGTGTATGGATGCTCACAGAGGTCAGAAGAGAACATCAGACCCTTGAGCTAGAGCTCCAGGCAGTTACAAGTCACCTGATGTGGGGTCTGGTAACCGAGCTTCAGTCTTCTGCAATAACAAATGCTCTTAACTGCTGAGATATCTCTCCAGCCCTCGGAGTCTCATAGTTTTAAAACCTTTGATTCACCCACTAGTCTGTCAATACTTAGTTGTATTAACTCTAATATCAGTGTACATGTTAATGAAATACTTTTTTGTACTTCTTGTTAGAACAAAATTTGGGTTTTACCTTAAAGTTTTAGCACATGTATTTATTCAAGTAAGCATTTTCCTAAAGAAAAAAAGTATATATGGCTATAGTTCAAGTTGTGTGATTTCCACTATGCAATATTTGAAAACAATGTAGTTAAGTAGGACATGACTTTAAAAATACAAAGAATGTATCCGTATTTAAAATAAAAGTAATGTAATGATAAGGGAGGCATATGGCATACAATAGAAATGAGAAGCATCAAAATGTCCCGTCCTTGGATCAGTGATGTAGAGAGTGGAGCTGAGAAAATCACACACATAGAGAGAAGATTCACAAGGCATCACAGGGAAGAGGTTAAGGGGGAATACTAGGAAATAGAAGGGTGGCTTCAGGGCCAGCGAGACAGCTCAGTTGGTAATGGTGCTTCCTGTCAAGCGTGTTGACCTACGTTCCACCTCTGGACTCCACATTGTGGAAGGAGAGAACAAACTCCATAAAATTGTTTAATGGCCATCAATGCAGTCACATGAGCACACATCTGCATTCACACACACACACACACACACACACACACACACACAGATTCACATGTGTGTGCATGAACACACACACACACGGAGAGAGGGAGAGAGAGAGAGAGAGAGAGAGAGAGAGAGAGAGAGAGAGAGAGAGACTGTAAATAAAGACTTTTGGAAGAAGGGTGTAGGTCAGATCTAAAATTAAACATATATAGATCAACATTACCCATAAATATGACTACTAACTAATTGTAAGAGAAAAATAGCTTATGAGAACGAAGGGTGTCAGTCAGAAGTGGAATGTGTTCCTTTCAATCATGAAGCCCTGGGATTTAACAGCCAGCATAAGAAAAAGTGAATAATAGCATAACAAATAGATATCATCATAGGAAACTAATAGAACTGTTAAATCAAAGGAAAGGGTCCTATCAGATGCAAACATTAGAATAAAATTTAAAGACACTTTAGCATAATTATTAAAAAGCAATAGGTACTTGTGACTTACTCCAAATGAACTGATCAGACGAGGATGGACATAACCTGCTATATAAACAGACAAAAACCTCTTGTAGTGTAGAAGTTATGCATATCTAAAGAGATGATAATATTAAAATTAGTAACGTTAATATCTCCGGAAATTGTAAATATTCAAGGAGTTCCAATTAACATCAAGTTTTATCTTGATGAAACAGAAAAATAGTTAAAATGTGAAAGAACAAATATAAAAGAAAATATTGTATACAGTAAAACGTTTTGTTTTGAGTGCAATTAAATGGGCAGAACAAGAAAAATATTCAATAAACCTGGATAAGTCTTTGAACCTATTAAGTATTTTTAAATATTAAATTAACTTTAAATAGTAAAATTTAAATATTAAATATTTATTAAGTAGCATTGGAGCTTCAGTGACTTCTGCAACTAAGACAGAAGAGGCCCACAGATCCATAAAGTAGCCTAGTCATATACTTCAGATGTCTAAACATAAAGAAAACCACCTCAAGACTCTGAGACTTCTCTGGTAAGGAATCAAGGCCAAATGGGCATACCTGGTTACATGTGTTATTAATGATTTTATATTTATTTTTGTGAGTCTACCCAAAATGCAAGAAATAGTACTGTATTGAACCTTGTTTTAGCCCAAGAGTCACCATGGCCTGCTAGTTTTTACTGATGAGGAAGCAGTCTCAAAGGAACAGAAACAAGTCATCTCATCTGGCTCATCCCAAATGGATAACTCACAACAACAATAATCCAAATGAAAAGACTCTTTAAGGCAGTTGAATTTAGGATAATTTATTAGACAGCCATAGAAATTGCAACATTGGATGAATATCTCAGGGGATATTCCTGGACTTGATAGCCATTTTCATTTTTAAAAAATCCAAAGACATGGAAAAAATAATAAATGGATAAATCACATTTATGCAAGAATAGCAGTAGTCAATTCTGGGTGGTTTCAGAGATCTCAAAGTAGCTATTGTTAACAAAAAGTATAAAGGGTCTTTAGATTGTTCAACATGAACTCAAACAATGCCAGATTAATTTGACAATTGTATAATAAACACAAAACGATTTTTGAACTGTTTTTGTGTGTGTATAGATGTAAGAGAACTCCTGGGAGTCATATCTCTCCTTCCATTGTTGGTTCTATGGGTTGAACTCTGGCTAGCAGGCTTAGCTGCAAGTCCCTTGCTCACTGAGCTATCCACCAGCCCATGAAATGAATTCCTACTAAGATGGAAAAACAATAAATGATGACTAATCAAGAAGTCAGCTGAATCTCAGAATCACTGTCTCGAGTAAGAGCATTCAGATAAAAGCAGGGCCTCATCAGAGGGGTCTCGTTCAGACAAGATTGAGTGCATTCAAGGTTGTATAGCCTCAGACATGATCCGGGTTAATTACCCCTAGAGCAGTGGTTCTCCACCTGTGGTCACAACTCATTTGGGCATCGGATGACCTTTTCACAGGGATCACAAGTCACATAGCAAATATCCTGCATACCAGATATTTATACTATGAGTCATAATAGTAGCAAAGTTAGAGTTGTGAAGCAACACTGAAAATGATCTTATCGTTGAGAATTAGCACAACATGAGAAATTGTACTAGAACATTTAGAGTATTAGGAAGGTTGAGGGGCACTGCCCTAGAGTCTAAAGGGAGGAACAAGTCTCCATTGTGTTAATCAGGATTGCTCTTAGCTCTCAAGGTGAAGGAAATGTAGGAAGAAAAATGAGAGATTTCTAGAAAAAGAACAATGCTCTCTATCTTGATTTGAACTTGGAGAGATGCAAACAATGGCTTATCGAGCCATGGAATCATCTACTCACACTATTTGTCTTTTATGTGTATAATTATACTCCATTTCTCTTCCAATGAACTCTGTTGTAGTCACTAAATTTCCTTCTAGAGAACCTAATTGCAATGAACTGTCCTGTGTTCCATATTTCTTTTCTTTCTTTCTTTGAATCATGAAAACCTAAAGTTTCTAAATCAGAGTCGAAATTCAAAGTCATTTTTTAATTATTTCATTATGAGGCGATGGTGTTTTATTTGGTAGAATCCAATGTGGATACATTTTTGTAGAATCTTCAGATTAAATGAGGACATAAATGCCCATCTGAGATTACTGTAATTACTTACTATTAGCTGATCAAAGTATTTGAGGGTGAATTTTCTGGATCAAATCAGTCATTCTATACTTCAGCAATTTAGATTATTTTGCTGCTTCCACAGCTCAAATTAGCACAGTTATACTTATGTAGCTTGTGTATCAAGCATTTGTATATTTTTAATGTCTGTCATATTACTATCTGAAGCCTCTTTTATGTATTACTTAAATCTAAATAACTAAGAAGGCATTCAGTGTTGATAGATTTGTCTGGTCCTTAAGCAACTAAACATGGATTGTTACGTTATATATAATGGGTGTAATTCTGAATTCAAAATGGTAAAATATTTGGGGAATTGAAAGTATCTAGTATAGAAATTTACATCTCAAAAATGTTTTCTCTTCCACTTTATTCTTATTTTCAACTTAGAGATAATGTTTTAAAAGTAATGTTTACAAGTAGAGACTTCTAGTTAACACAGACCTACCTAGGTGTGTGTGTGTGTGTGTGTGTGTGTGTGTGTGTGTGTGTGTGTGTGAAAGGGCGGTTGCTTTGTTTTGGGTCATGACCAAAACAGGCAAATAATGCTATTACCTTCCAGATTCCAATTTAAAGGCTGGAGTGGCTATTTTATGCTTATGCACCCAAGGAAAAGGGTGTCTCTGTTTCAGCAATCTTAAAATTAGTTTAATATGATACTTTCGTAGTATTCAGTAGAAATAATATGTATGATACTTGAGGCAGAACAAGGACATTGCTGTGTACTCCTCCTAATTTAAACATCCCTCCTCCTACACTAGCTGCAGGATGTTAAAATTCTGAAGTACACAAAGCATATAATGCCCAGGAAGTAAGGAAACTCAGAAGAATGAGGGAGCTCGGAAAATCTCAAGACTCACAGGGCTCTCTTTGAGTTGTGTAAGCAGTAACAATTGCTAAGAAGAGGAGACATGGTCTGTTTGAGGGGCCTGAAATTCATATTGGGAGCTTGAGGGATGCAGATTTGATGATTCACGGACTGATGGCTGTGCTTTTCAGCAACACAGCTGCTTTTGAGTCATCAGTACCCACACTCAGCTCGCTGGTTCTCAGAGCCACACGTGAGAAGAATTATTTCTCTGGTCTGTTGTAAGTATACTCTCTGTGGTGGGTGAGTGGTTGTTCATGCCTCTTCAAGAAAAGTCACACAATAGATGTTTAGTTATGTAGTATAAAGTTAAAATTTTTAAACATCATTACTAGTGTGTCCTATGATACCAGACCCCATGGTAGTCTCCATCTGTGGCCTCGCTCAGGTTCTTCTTGTTGACTCACAGACCCTAGGCCAAAACAAATGCCTTTCTAAAATAGGTAGATAACTCTAAACAATTAAGCATTTAAAACCCAGCCACTTAGATGTTCAATGATTACATTATTGAAAGTCATTCATAGGGATTAAATATATTTCATATTTACTCTGGAGAAGATAAGCCACTGACTTATTAGATATAATAATCAGTCCATCATCTTCAGCATCTCAAACTTCACAATCAGGCTGGCTACCTCTACTGTAGCCTATTCATACTCAATTTTCAATCATCTTTATTGTTCACCACAACTTCCACTGTTGATGCTTTGAGCTAACTTAAACAGGTTATTCACTCATTCTCCTAAATGTATAATGCCGCTGGAACTACCTGTAATCTTAAAGTATGTCCTATTGCCTTGTGAATTTACCATGATGTCTCAGGCATCTAGGCACTTTGTCATGCCTAGCAGTGAAAAGAAACAAGTTTCTCATTACCAAGCACAGCTTAGAACAAGCCTGATTTAATATAAGAAAACATGGAGCAGAAATAATGAGACTGAGAATATAAAATAGAAGATAAGACATTGGTTTACTGATTTCTGCAACAGAACCTTTGACTTTCACGAAGACAGAGCAACTGGAACAGGGAAACAAAGCTTCCATACTGAGCACAGTATTCTCAACAATGTCACTTCATGAGAGAACTCACTGCATACTTTAGAAATTATGGCATGTGGCTTGTCCCAAATGAAGATGTTGTAAGGCAACATCCTCTATTCATAATTCTAAAACATAGAAAGCTTTCTTTCAGTGGGGAATTTGTATTCTTGTGTAGATAGAATAGAAGATGCCCATTTACCCTCATGCCTCGAATAATCAATCAGAAATGATAAATAGTGGTGGTTTTTAAGATGTCCATCATCAGGCAATGAAAGCTAATGATCCTGGGAGACATGGTTCTAACAAGCTGAGCTCAGTGACTGTCTCTGCCTATTACCACAATATTAGGAAGGTGAAGAAAGGCTTTCCTTCCATCAAGGAACTAGTATCAGTGCTTTGTAAAACTAGGTATATGTTAAGGGGAGTGCTCCAAGGTTCTTCCTGATTCCCTTTGTAAATGGAGAGTGCTTGTTGGTTCCTGGCCACCCAGACCCAAATAATCCCACAGAAACTGTATTAATTGCAACACAGTCAGGCTTCTTATTAAGTAACTCTTACATCTTAAAATAACCCATTTCTACTAATCTATATATCACCACAAGTCTGTGGCCTACTGGTAAGGTTCCAGCATCTGTCTCCTTCAGCAGCTACATGGCATCTCTTTGACTCTGCATTCTCTCTCTCTCTCTCTCTCTCTCTCTCTCTCTCTTCAGTTTTCCTGCATCACTTTATTTTGCCCTGCCATAGGCAGAAGCAGCTTCTTTATTAATGGTAATAAAACATATTCACAGCACACAGAGGGGGAATCCCACATCACACTTTGATAATTTAGTAGACATATATGGTGACAAACATACAGGGTTGCAAATCTGTAATCCTAGAACTGAGAAAGTAGAAGCAAGAGGTTTAGGAGTTTAAAGTCATTGTCAGTTACAAGGTCAGTTCAAGGCCAGTCAAAGCTTCATAAGACCACGACTCAAAAAGAAAGCAAAATGTCAAATCAAACTACAACAAAAACAGCAAAAAGTGAAAAAATAAAAAATAAATAAAAAGAAAACAAAACCATAGCAACAACAACAACAAAAAGCATTTCTTCTTCTCCCCTCTCCTCTCCTTCCCTCTCCTCAGGTCTCCATATCTTGCCTTTGCAGCACAAACTGCCTTAAACTTGTTATATAGTCAAGATCTTGAATGTCTATACTTCTAACTCTATCTCCAAGTTCTGGGATTATAGGTATAGTCCACCATGCCTTGTTTATCTGGTGCTTGGCGTTGAACTGAGACTTTCATCATTGTTGAGGGCATCACTCTCCAAGTAAGCTACTTCTCTAACACCTAAACCTAGTTTTAGGAAAGTATTTATGTGTGCATATGCACATACATGCACACACAAATGCCCACCATACACAAAACACATACACAAATATATACACAGCCATATGAACCATACACACCAGACACAAATACATATCATATACTATACACATACCATTTACACCATAGCACACATGCACACATGCACACATACACACACCAAACGCCTATGCAAATACCCACCATACACACCACACAAACATAGACCATACACACTGTATACACCACACACAGACACAAATGTAAATCACTCATGGATTACAAACACAAATACGCACCATACACACCACACAAACATACACCACACATATACATAAATACAAACAATCATATATTCCATAATACTATATATATATATCATAAACACCACACAATACACATATACACAACATACACTCTATACACATACACCATATACACGAAAACACACATGCACACACACACACACACACACACACACACACCCCAAACACATATGGATTTATAAAGCGAAAAACTAAATAACTCATAACAGTCTCAGCTAACATTTCCAAAACTAACATGCCTAGTTTATAATGATACGGTGGTATAGAATATTAACATTAAGAAAAAATAATTTTCTCAAGCCAAAGCTAGTTTTTTTATACATTTTGGATGAAAGTGATACAGTGATACTGCAAAGACCCCAGAGTTCTCCACGACTGTAGGTCCATATTACTTTAGTCCACTGTTGGCAACTACCACTATCTTTCCCTATCTACAGTTCTTGACATATGCAATACAGACATCAATAAAAAATGTCATGCAACACCAACACCCTGCCTTGATCAACTTGATATCCACTTGCTAGTACCATTTTTTGAACATGCTTTCTTTTTTCTACTTTATATCTTTTGCTTCTTTGTCAAAAATCAGGTGTTCGTAGGTGTATGGATTGATATCTGGGTCTTTGATTCAGTTCTGTTAGTCCTCCTGTCTGTTTTTATACCAATTCCAGGATATTTTCAGTACTGTAGCTCTATAGTAGAATTTGAAGTCAGCTATCGTGGCTTGAAAAACATCACCCTTCATAATAGCCACAGATAACATACAATATATTGGAGTGACTCTAACAAACAAGTGAAAGACTTGTATGTCAAGAACTTTAAATCTTTGAAGAAAGAAATTGAAGAACATGCCAGAAAATGGAAAAATCTCCCATGTTCTTGGGTAGGTAGAATTAACATAGTAAAAAAAAAATGGCAATCTCACTCAAAGCAATCTACAGATTCAATGCAATGCCTATCAAAATCCCAGCAAAATTCCTCACAGACCTCTAAAGAACAGTACTCAACTTCATATGAAAATGCAGAAGACATTCTGACAGCAGTGAAAGGAAAACACGTCAGGCTGACAGACTGGGAGCTGAACAATAGATGCAGTGTGCACAGCATAGTCCTTCTCAGAGCGTATACTTCTAAACTAGCTCAGAGGGTACAGCATTAGCAGAGAAACAACAATAGCAAAAAAGTAATATGCAGTTGTGTTCAACTGGTGCTGCTGTCAGATTCAGGCAGGTAGCTGTTTGAGTCAAGAATCCATTAAATTACTTTCTCTTTTTAAACAAAGGCTTGTCACAAAAGTATTTCCATTAGATAACAAACAATAGCTAAACATACTTTAAATGCAGTGCAAGCATGTTTTCTTCTTACGTATGCAATTTGTTCTGAGAAAGAAAGATAATTATGAAGGATCAAATGTCTCCTAAGGGCCAGGAACTACATTCGAAGGTAAACATATTCTGTCACTTCGTTCATGCTTTTAGGGAAGCATTTTATTATTTCCAGCTCACAGATAAGGAAAACAGGCCTCTTGTATTCAGGTTGCACTAGTCTGCTTAGGAGCTCCATGTACCCAGGATGATCGTGCCTTTTATGAGTTCTACATAGAGGAAATGGCCAGGACCAAGTCTTTGCCTCTTTGGTTCACAGGTGTGAAGAAATACATTAGACAAGTTAACAGTCTAAATCTGCATGCTATTTTCACTGTAGTTTCAATGGCTTTTCATGTATAAAATGCATTAGCAGGTTGGTGGGTGGGCTAACTGATTAAAGGAGAATTTGGCTGACAAGCCTGATGACCTGAGTTCAGTCCCTAGGACCCACATGCTGGAGAAGAAAACTGATCCTGCAGGTTGTCCTGTGACCAGATTCAACAGACCTCTCCCTCCCTAAGGGTATATGGGCAGTAAAGACACCTAAGAGACATTCTCAGACCAGCAGAGCTGCCTAGAAGTTCTTCTTCAGACAAGTCATGAGGCCTAGCAGAAGCAGGGAGCCACCTGCACAGTTTCCAATCCTTTGAGCTGCTGTAGGTTATGTCCTGTGTTCTAGGTTTCCAGAAACATTAACTGTTACCCATGCTGGGGTGAGCTTGGCTGATACAACAGTCTTTGAGTCATTTCTGTTCCTAGAAGTAAGCCCTTACCATCATCCTATAAGTAACTCTAATAAGGCTCAAAATCCACCAAGAAAGACGCTGGTAATTTCCATACTTTAGTCTGTTAGGTTGCATATCTAACATATTGTTAATGTTTCCTCGGGATTAGTGTCACGGCACAGTCTCTAGGAAAAAAAATTCCAGCATAAAGCAAGAAGTCCACCCTCGCTGAGGAGTTGTTGGCATTGATAGCTGCTGGGGAAGGTGAACTCACCTTTCCCTGATACATGGTTCCTAGTGTGTCAACCACACTCAACAGTCCCGAGAGAAGGGGAGTTGGTTATCTTTAACGGTGTGACACCAAGTATGTTAACATACTTGGGCATGCCCCACACCCAAGAGCAGTGGGAGAGCACAAACTGGGCTTGGTGGGCTGGAGGAACACAACATTGGGTGGTAAGGAAGTAGGAGTAGATGTGGGAGAAGTTTGGAGGAAAAGATAAATATGGTTAAAATACATTGCATAAGATTCTCAAAGAAATATTATTTTAAAATATTTAAAAATATTATTTAAAAAAATTAAACTGTAGAATGAAAGGAGATAAACCCCAAGTAAACATCTGGCATCCAAGCTCACAGCTGTAACTATCTACATACACACATAAATTCACACTAACCAAAACTAAAAAGATGGAAAGTAGTATGAAATGAGCCACTGGCTGATGTACTGTATGTAATATTACTATACAGTACTCCATGCTAAACAACTAATTCAGAAAAGGCCTCTATTAACATGGTGCATTTATTGGCACTTTAAAAATCTGCAAACAGCCACAAAATAGAGATAAGCCACACCTCCTGAGCACTTCCCACAGAGGGAAACAATTATATAAATGAAAAATGCTAATTCCGAGCAAGAATGCCAGCCAGTCAGCTATCCTGAGACTACAGTGTGGGCTGCAGGGATCATTAGTGAGCTGGGAAGGATATCCTATCAAAGGCACACAGTTTCCTTCTTGGAAAAGCAATATTAGCCCTAGCAAAACATGCCAAACAAAGGCACTTTGTATTTTCTAACTGTGCTCCCTCGGAGAACTCAGCCCAGCACAAGAAGGAGCATACACAGGGTGTTCCATTCCCAAGAACACAGTGACTCCCCACCAGCACAAGACAACAGATGATCGAGAGTTGTGTTTGAATGTGGATAACTGTGACACTTCATATGGTCACAGAAGCTCCGTTCCATGTATTCCTTTCATTAAACTTCCCAACCAACACGTGTCACTTTAAGATGACAATTTCTTCAAGTTTCTGAGTCTATCTATTCCATGAAACATTGCTTTTCTTGCTTTCTACACAAGCAGAAAGAACTATTGGATGGTGACATTGGAATACTGGTTTATTTTTATATTAAATGGACTGCTCACAAAAACAGAAAAATCAGAATACTGCAGATATTAACATTTCCTGAAACAATTCTGCAAATAAAGAGCCAAATCTTTAATTTAATAAATTATGATAGGACTGCATCTTCAAACCTAAAACATTATTTATAAAACACAAGACAGAAATAACATCACCTCCCCCAAAAGCCTACATCTAGGGGAAATGTTACTCCTTGTTGTACTGATGAAGTTTGACAGTAAATCAGGCTCCAGTCACCATGAATGCAAACACTTGAGTCTTTAATTATTCAAATAAGTTTGTGTTCCATATGTATGTAAACAGACATGGTGGTTAGCCCTATTACCCTTGGAAACCACCAGAATGTGAAAATAAAATAATCCCCAAACCATAGATACCAAATGAACTATTCATTTTCATTTTGTCATACTTTTCTGTCCTTTCCATTTCTAAAATGGCAATGTTGTTCGGGGAAGTGAAAGGGCAGTAAAGGCAAGTGTATTTGGTAACCTAAATGGGATCGGCCTAAAGTCTGCCTGCTAGGTTGAAGGTTAGATATAAGCGCGTGCTATACAGTTTATTAATAAAGTATTTTTCTCATTTACTTTGGACTGTGAACTTAACACACTTAAAGTCACCTGAGAAGGCTCATTTTACAGATTTGACCATGTTTGAAAGACAAACCTCCCTCCATCTCACACCTGCTGTTGAGCTCTTCCTGTTTATTCTTCTTCTCAACATTTGGGCCACCATCTTCTGCTTTCCTCTGTCTTCTGGTCTTCTGTAATATTTTAACACTTCTCCCCCCCTTTCTCTGTGGTATGTGTGTGTGTATGTGTGTGTGTGTGTGTGTGTGTGTGTGTGTGTGT
>NW_004949100.1:19415213-19418878 GCF_000317375.1 Microtus ochrogaster | reverse complement strand
TTGTGTATGTGTGTGTGTATGTGTGTGTATGTGTGTATGTGTGTGTGTATGTGTGTATGTGTGTGTATGTGTGTGTATGTGTGTGTATGTGTGTATGTGTGTATGTGTGTGTATGTGTGTGTGTATGTGTGTGTATGTGTGTGTATGTGTGTGTATGTGTGTATATGTGTGTATGTGTGTGTGTATGTGTGTGTGTATGTGGTGTTGCTTGTACATGAATGTTCATGTACTCACATGAAGGCCAGAGGATGATGTTACGTGTGCTCCTTCATCACACTCCACCTTAGATCCTTGGAACATGGTCTCCTACAAAACCAGAAGCTCATTGTTTCTTCAGCTAAACCATCTGGAAAGTGAACCCGAATTATCCTAAACCCTCATATCTCTGTCTCCTACAGCACTGGGGTTTAAAGCTCATGTGTGGAAACACCTTGCCTTTGTACGTGAGCGCTGAGGAGCCTAAAACACACTTCTCCAGCAAGTCCTCTTACCTACGGTTGCCTCTTTCCAGCCCTTGGAACTGCTTTTATTACCTCCGGGGGATGACGATTCTGAAGTCGTCTACCCACCCAGTTACAGAACTCTGAGATTTTAGCACAAGAATCAAACTGCTTAGCGTACATTTCCAGAAGCTATCACATCAGTCTCTGTATCTGTGTCAATTCTCCCTTCGATTTGTCTCTACACTGTCTCATCGGTTGTTTTCACTATTCCCGTTTCTACCACCTGCCCATTAGCTCCTGAGTCATCCTTGACTCATCTGTCGTGTTCCTCCTTCTCTGCTGCCATGTGTTTTTTGGATGGAACTTTGACAGGTACCTGTATCATCTTCGTGCTAAATGTCACGTTGCAATCCCACACTGTGACGAGAGCCTCACGTAGGTGAACACAAGGGTGACGCGGCACTTCAGTTTCGCCTTCCAAGCAATCCTCCACAATCAAACCAGAGCCATCTTAAAAAATAGTCTACTCAAGTGTATTTGAAAGCTCTCGTTGGGGCTGGAGAGATGGCTCAGAGGTTAAGAGAGCACTGACCGCTCTTCCAGAGGTCCTGAGTTCAATTCCCAGCAACTGTGGTGGCTCACAGTCATCTGTAATGAGATCTGGTGTCCTCTTCTGCCATGTAGGCATACATGGAAGGAATGTTATATACATAATAAATAAATCTTAAAAAAAAAGAAAGCTCTCGTTGTCTCTTATAAACATCCAGAGAGACTTGAGGCGAGAACTCAGTGTTCTCAGAAAGCTGTAGCGAGCAGGTTAGAGGTTTCAGCAGCAATAACAAAAGTATCTGTTGGGTCTGGGGAATCTCTGTCTGCCACTCTGAGTATCCATTTCACCTTTCCACCTTCTAGCCACACCAAGAATAACCAATCCTAAGCGTTCCTTGAAGCCTTTGAATATTCACCCACCAAGGAGTGGCCATGCACCATCCACCATTTCCTGGCATTAGTTAATTAATAGATATTTTGTAGAATAAGCCATGGGGGTCAGAATAAAGAACAATAAATACAAATTGTTAAAAAAAAGAAAAGATCTGTAGACCAGGCTAGCATCAAACTCACAGAGATCCTTAAGTTCCTATCAGTATTATTTGTAATAGCCAGAACCTGGAAACAACCTAGATTCCCCTCAACCAAAGAATGGAGAAGGAAAATGTGGTACATTTATACAATGGAGTACTACTCAGTGGATGATGATGATGATAATAATAATAATACCTTGAAATTTGCAGTCAAATGGGAAGAACTAGAAAAAAAACATACTGAATGTGGTAACCCAGACCCAGAAGACAAACATAGCATGCACTCACTCATAAGCAAATATTAGACATAAAGCAAAGGATAACCAACCTATAGTCCACAATCCCAAGAAGCTAGACAACAAAGAAGACCCTAAGAAAGACATACATGGATCCAATTAGAAAGGAAAAAAGAGACAAGATCGGAATAAATTGGGAGTGTGCAAGGCACAGGGGGAGGGTAAAAGGAAAGGGTGGAAAGGAAGGAGAGTGGGGAAAATGTATAGCTCAACAAAAACAATAATTAAAAAAAGAAAAGAAATCTACTCAGAAATCTATCCCCAGTGAAAATGTGCTTCAAATGCAAAGGGAAAATTTTAAGTCTATTGAAAATGAATGTTGGTAAAATAAGGAAAAAAATAAAAGATGACCTCTTGTGGAATAAAAAGAAGTAAACAATAAAAATTAGGGAGAAATTAAAGAGATAGGTTCAAGGAAGACAGAGAAAAGGCTTAGGGTATACAGGTGGTGCTTATTCATTTCCCATCACACTAATTGAAATTAGGAAAGCTTAAATTTCAAGCTAAGTCTTTCCCTGATATTCACGCCCATCTCTCCCTCCTAAGTTCTGGTTATTTGGGGAGAAATAGCCAAGGGAAATAAATTAATTGTTCAAGGCAAGATAACAAGACAGAACTGAAACTGGTTCTGAAACCTAAGTCTTCATATTGTGGGTTCTAGTATTCAACACTTACCTGCATTCCACATTCCTTTATTTCTGGGAACCCCTTGCAAATTTGAGTCTTAGTCACTTATTAGGCCACCCTGGCTATATGTTTCTACAAGAAAATAAATGCAATTTATCCTAAAGCCATGCCCCCATCAAACCCCAAAGCAATAAAAATTAAATACTTCTGATGTAGTCTTTGCCTTCTGAATCCATCTTCTCTTTTATCCTTTCTGAGGGTCAGCTTTGTGTCTTGTAAATAATTCATTAAGGACCAGAGATGTTTGTCTTTAGATTGACAACCTACTTGATCATCTCTCTAAGGATATACGTGAGTGATCAGGAAAGGAGCCCTAACCTGGATTCAGATAGTAAACTAAGGTCAGGAGACAGACATTTGCATATATACTAACAGAATGAGATAGAAGCCTGCTGAATGGAATGAGCTACTTCTCATAGCTCATGACGATGTATATAGTCATGTTCTGACTCTTTCTTTCTTAAAGAAATGAGACTCCATCATAATATCTGAATGCAAGAAGGCAAGAAGCATAAATCGAATCTTCTGTGAACCTTTCATTCACCCAAACAAAGACCTGTCTGGCACACATAGTAGAAGGTCTGCACTCCTTTCACTTAAGGTGAACAGAAAAATAATCACCCAGAAATGCTGTCACTATTGCCTTCTTTCTAACATTAATACTTCTTATCTGGATGGAAGATTCCCACATATATAGGATGTCAAACTCAGCCTTTTGGTTTGCTTTCTGTTATACCCACCTATTACATGTAAATGCAGTTAATTACATTTTACTAAACACTTAAGCTTTATAAAGATCAATATGGTTTCATCGTTATGCTAAGAAATGATTGAATGCTGGCTTATGGTCGAACACAGAGAAACTTTACTATATCACAAACTTCCAAGCCATTTGATAAAAAAGCTTTCCACCATATCCCTATATTTTAGTTACATTTAATTTCCATTTTCACTTTTGTAGTTACACCTGTGACCCATTTATGGGACCTATCATAGAAGACTTGGGAGATGGTTTAGTTGTTTATGTGTCTGTCACACAAGAAAAAAAAAAGATGTCTGTTCTGTTCAGGTCCAGAGCACCTATTACAGTAATTTATGTGCTCTAGGCTATATTACATACACACACACACACACACACACACACACACACACACACA
>NW_004949100.1:19401265-19415113 GCF_000317375.1 Microtus ochrogaster | reverse complement strand
CACACACACACACACACACACACACACACACACACACAGAGAGAGAGAGAGAGAGAGAGAGAGAGAGAGAGAGAGAGAGAGAGAGAGAGAGAACTGCATGTCTTTGTACTTTCACATATAAACTAATGCTATCTTCTTCTTGGAGAAGGTATCCTTTGTTGATAGGTATCCAAAACCCATCTAGATATATCAGGATTCCTGTAAGGGCAGGTGGCTGGCTACCTTAAGAAGACCCATATTTTGTACCCAGGACTTGATCCAGAATACCTCCTATCTTACTAGTTATAGTCCACGGAATTTCATCTAGTCTTTAACTTTTAAGGACTTTGCACTATTTGCCTAGTATTTAGACTGTTTGTTTTGAGATCTACTACTCTTACCTCCTGATAGTTACACTGATAAGACATAAAATATACAACCCTGGATCTTCCTGTGTATACAAATCAAGCAAATGGAAGCATGTCTATTAATAGATTGCCTACCTGAGCTGTGAACCACAGAAGAGTTGCTACTCAGACCACCAGATGACCTCGGGAGGGGCAGAGTTTTGTCTAGGAGGCTCTACCACTAGTCTTCTGTTCCTGCTCTTGAGGTATTTGGTCCTTGTTTAAGGGTCATTGTGCTCTTTCAGAGTTTTAAATACTTAAACACAGTTACTTACTGAAAACAAAAATTGAAAATTTACTATAGTCCCAAGAAGTCATAAAGGTAGTCTTGTCCCCATGCAAGTTTACGTATAAAACGGATGCAAGTTCTATCACAATTTTAGAGTATTGGGACCAAAACTCAGTCACTCTGTTGACTCTGAAGAGGAACCAAGAGAGATCAGAGAGAGTAAACATTTCAACTTTTCCTCTAATACCACACAGGCCCCCTCTTACTTTTCATTTTTGCCCCTTCCTTCAGTGTTCTCCGTCTCCTCAGCAGCTCTCCCTGCCTTGCTCTTCGTGCTTGATGTGGGATTCCCCTCTGTATGCTGTGAATACCATTGAGACTGAATGCTGGAAGGAAGAAGGCAGAGCAGAGGAGAAGCCATTGGAGCTGCCACCAGAGACAAAGATGCTGAAACTTTGCTGGTAGGCCGTGACCTTGTGGTGATGCACTGATTAATGGAGATGACTTAAATTAAGATGTAAGAGTTAGCCAGAAATACGCTTAAGCTGTTGGCCAAACAGTATTGCAAATAACATAGTTTCTGTGTGATCATTTCAAGTTTTGAGCTGCTGAGTGGCCAGAACGACCAAGCAGCCTCCTTACAACACCTGCTAAAGCCCAGCAGCCCATGTGTGAGCTGTTCACTTACCTATCCCTGAAACTCACAGAACGTCAGCTCATCCTCTGAGACGCTCCATAAAAACTCTTGTGTTTCCTTTTCTTGAGCAGCATAGTGCCTTTGAGTTTTCCTCCTCCTTGAGAAATCTCAGAAACAGCTTGATTCTCAGGTCTCTGTGAGTGTTCTCCATATTCCATTTCTAATTACATAATGAATATCTGGCAGAAGTCTGGTGTACTGGGTTTCCTCTTGAACACAAGCCCATTCTTGCTGACAGGTGTTACTAACTCAAAATTAGAACTGCCACATGAATTTGAAGATGAGAAAGGCTGTTTTCCTTTCCTGGTGATAGATGATAGAAGATATTTAGAATAATTAACAAAGGTCATCCGGTGTGTAGAAGGAGTCCTTAAAGGGACTGATAAAATGAATGGAAGTATTATAGAAGCATTTTATTAATCAAAGTTACGGTAGGTTTTAATTAGCAACTTCACTGGGTTAAGGAACATTTAGACCATTGATAAGGAACAACTTAGGTACTTAGGTATATCTATGATGTGTTTCCAGAGATACTTAACCAAGGGGGAGCCATCCTGACTGTGGGATTTACCATCCCATGGGCTGGGGGCCTAGAATGAGTAAGCAGTGTGGAAGGAAGCTCACATAGTACCAGAATTCATCTCTATCTGCTTCCTGATCCTTGCAGAAGAAAGCAATATGACTCTCTTCTGCCACCATGACTTAACCACCATGATGGGATGGACCCTCAAACCGCGAAATGAAATCAATCCTTCCTTCTTCACATTGCTTCTATCAGGTATTTTTTCCATAAGAGTAAAAAAAAATAAGTGACTAATACAGCAAGATATTAAAGTTCCACATTTTTACCCACAGGAAATAAACATCATCACATATTTAAAACCTCACTGTGGAAGAATTCCACTTCTTCTATTTTCTTATGTAGATAAAGAAGATAATCTTCCCTAGCACTCTAAGTCTAATGAGCAAAGACATTCTGTTTCCTGGGGGATCAGCAGCCCAGGGCCATGGTGAGGTTGATAAAGGTTAACACATCCTGATAGCTTGTTGGAATGGCCACTTGCTGCTACCAGCAGTTCAGGGATGCTCCCTCCCCAGCCACCCCTTTCCTAATTATGTCATAAAAATATCAGGTTTTGAGCTCAGCTTCTCACCTTCAAGAGGATTTCTAGAAATAGCAGAATTATATGCATGATAGATGTAAGTGCTATCCCTCTGTTGTTCTATACATGGATTTGAAGGCAGCAAAGACCTTGAATTTCCTGGCTTTTAGCTGCAGCCTATTGTCATGGAAGAATCAATGTGTGGTGCCCTTTCACATGAGCAGGAAGGGCTACATTTCACTCTGTGTGTGATTTGCAGAAAGGCAGCCCCCATAGAAGAAAGGAGAATGATGCCTGAGCACTTAAGCAGAGTCATTTTTTTTCAAGTCAGATCTAAAGTAACAACTCTGCAGTGACAAGGCAGAGAAGCTCTTTATCGTTCCTCTTAAAATGAGGCATCAGTCAATCAATAAGAAGCCAGAGTGAGCTCTGCTCTGCAGACCACAGGACCAAGGTGTTCAACTAGCTCATGCCTGAGTCTTCCTCCAAGTAATGCTATTTGCTCCACTGACAACATCCACTGATTGCCAAAACAGCAGTATAAAGACCATGGTTCTTCTGAGATTGCTTACATCTTCGCTATAACCCAATTGGTGACTAGCTTCTGACTCTTCCTAGCCTAATTCTCTCACTTCCTTCCAGGTGTGATTGCCATGAGCCCTCTGTAGGAAACTTTCCATACACGATCTCTGAGTTTATTTCCAGAGAGTCTTACTTTAGAAAACAACCTTTTATAAAAGTTAACAATTTCAGGTCCAAACTATGGCTCAGATGGTGAAGTGTTTGATGCAGAAACATGAGGATCTGGACTCACATCTCTACCCAACATTCATGTAAAGTAATTGGTTCATACCCACACATGCTTAAAATTAGGGGTATAGACAGGAAAGAGAATTCCTAGTTCCCCATCAGTCTAGCTGAATTGGTAAGAGCTAAGTTCAGTGAGAAACCCTGCCTCAAAAAATAAGGTAGAGAAGAAATAGAGAAAGATGCCAACAAAAACCTCTGACTTTCATTCTCGCAAGTATGTACACAAACATACATTTATACCTGCACACATACACATCAAAAAAGTGAACACAATTTAATAATAACTTCATATATGTATGTTAGAAAAGCCATATAGCAACTAATTCTTGGAAAACAGAAATAAGTATATGAATAATAAGAGTATGTATACATATTAAGAATATAAATTTTGCACCTTGAACTTAATTTTCTCAATCTTATTTATATTGGACACTCTTGAAAACATGGCAATAGTTTTACAATGTGCAATTTCATATTAATGTGCATAATTTGAAGAGGTTGAAAAGAAAGCATATCAAAAGATTTAGACAATGAGAAGAAAATGCACCAGAAACACGAAGTTCTTTGAAAGGAAGGGCAAGTGATCATTTAACTTCTAATTGATGAAGTTACTAGAGTCGTAAGTTCAAACCAGGGGACAAGCAACAAATAACTCATCACAGGCCCTGGACCTTGTAGCCTGCTATTATATTTCTAAACTTCCAACCACCTGTCAGCATCCAGGGCCATCCTTGGCAAAACATGGCCCATCATATCAATTTCAGCCCTCACTGTTCTCTATCAGTCTTTCTTATGAATGATAGTAGACAGGCAATGGCTTAGCCCTGTCAGCACCTAGGGTCCTACCTCCTCCTAGGCTCCATTATGCAGCTTCCTTCACTGTGGTCACCAGTGTGCTGCATTGAATTTGGAGCATCCTTTAGCTCCATTAACTGAACACAGATAGGTCCTTGCAATCACCTTTCTACTCCATAACAATTGCACAGTAAGATCTTACTATATCATCCTGAATTGTAATATTATATCAATATTATATTGATATCAATATTTATATCTAACACTGCTTTATAATGAATCTTAACAGCATTTTTAATACTTAATATTTTATTGTTTTTATATATGTATATGTTTTGTTATACAGTAGACATATAGCATATTGGGAATGTATATGTCTGTTAAGATATATGCTCATACACAATGTGAATTATTTACATAAAGTAAGACTTTAAAAACATGACAGACTTGGTTATCTTTATTCCTTAGAATTCTGTTTGCATTGAAACTCTAAAGAAATAAAATATGGACCAAAAATTGTAAGAATGTTGTTGCTTATAAAGAGAGGACAGAGCCATCATTTCTAGGGTTCTAGAAACGTTTATTTTGTTGTTGCTTATGAGTTTAGTGAAACTACTGGACTGATAATTCATGAACCTTACATAGGTATTTAATTTTTTTGATATGTGTAAAATTTTAACTAAGATGAATCTACATGAAGCTGGGGTAAATTTGGTAAAGAGTTTTCTACCCAAACCTGAGGACCTAAGTTCAGATCCCCAACACCCACATTTAAAAGGCCAGGGGAGAGGCAGAGAGGAGAGCAGAGAAAAATGTAGAGCTCAATAAAATTCAATAAAGAAAAAGCCAGGTGTGGCAACATGTATCTACAATGTCAGTTCTAGACAGGCAGGGGTAAGAAGACCATTGGTGCCAACTAGCCAGCAGTTTATATAAATCAGTGAACTCCAGCTTCAGTGAGAGATCCTGGCTGTAAGAACATTAAGAAGGAGAGTGATTGGGGCTGTCATTTGACACTGATCTCTAGCTGCCACCGCTGCAGCTGAATGCACATGCATACAAGCACACAGAAGTGCATATGTCCACATGAACATGCACATACAGTAGACACAGAAACACACAATACATATGTGAAGAATATGAAATTTGAAGTATTTTTATAAAACTATCTTGTCATCTAAAATATTTGAATATAAAGCTTTTAAAACTTGTACATTACATTTATATCAAGGTGAATTCTGCAGCTAATGACCATGTGTATGTAGACACATATAAAAGCTTCTGGGTTTTATGTGTGTGTCTATTAGCTTGACTGAGTATGTAGGTGCATGCATTCAAAAATGTCTATGTGTACATTGGTGTGTTTGCATGTGCATTTCCATGTGTGCTTGCATGAAATAGTGCTGTTTGCCATGGGATCTCTTTTATTTTCATATATTCATTTATTTTTTGCCTTAGGAGGGCATCATCATAACAGAGGGAATGACAGTAGAGCTGAAATTTGAAAATATAACATCAAAGTTGAAAGGAAACATTAAGAAAATCACGCAAACCGAGTGGATGCATTGACATCAGTCTTGACATTTTAAGACACGTGCTTAGCATTACTCAATTTCCTGCTTTTCCTTTTCCCAGCACGCAGCTCATACTGAATTACACTCATGAATGCATAGGCTGTCGTGACACAGAGAGCCATGTAAGGTTCCCAGACTGTTGTCTTGTAATTCCTCTTTCCAGCTCCTTGGGACTGTTATTCCAAAACCCATACAAGAAATACCTGCTCTACTGTATATAATCATCAGTAGTTCATCAATAGCTTCCGCATGAAGATGGGGGGACGTCAAGCAGATTATTAGTTCACTCAGGGACTAAGAATAAGATATTGATATTTCCAATGCAAGGAAATTTGACTTCTTTGCCTCTTGAATGGGGTACCAACCAAATTCACTTAAGATTGTCACACATACCTTCCATTGTTGGCTTTGAAATACTTGCCAAGGAAGCAAAAGGGCTCTGAATATTAGGTATTGAAAATTACAAAGACACATACTCATAAAGCAAACACATCGCACAAATATTACACACAAAACCCACACCAACACCACACTTGAATTTCCCACATGAATGCTTACACAATTGATACGTCAAACACACACACACACACACACACACACACACACACACACACACACACACAGAAGTAGCCACGTACATAGCTCACATACCAAGAAATTATGGTCCTTGAAAATATTCTATGATTCTTTCTAATGCTGGCTCATTTGTACATGTCTTTCTCTTTGCCACTGGCATTTAAACCTCCTGACAGAAAACTTGTTTAAACAAGGGTTGTTTGAATGGTATTGCATGCATTGTAATTGTTCTGTCTCTCAATTTTGTAATGTTGGCTTTGAGTGCTAGCTCACAAAGCAACTAACTATGTGAGCATCAGGCACATTGTTTAACTTACAGATAAATACTAAACCCTAATCTGTAACATGGTCAAAATGTCCTGACGTTAAATATTAGTAACCTGGAAAAGAGTCAGAAAAATTTAAAAGAATGAAGTTTTTATGAGTGAAGCAACCAGTGGGTAGTGCTGAGCAAGTTTCCTACACCCAGTTATATCTAAGGATGTATTATCTGATAAAAACCTTTATATAGTATTTAGTATTACTGTAAATGAATGAGTTACAAATCCATTTATTTCCAGCTTTGAACTAAACTTTGTACATGCTAATATACTGCAATAAACTCGAAAAAAATCACTAAACTTCATGACCAAATAAGTCTTTCTTCCCTAGAAGAGATATAAACAACATCTGTCCTTCCTCCTAAGGTCCAGACTACGACAAAGATTTCACCCAAGTTTACCTTAAGAATCAGTGAGTTTATTAGGCGTGTCTACAGAGCAATTGGAAATGTATTATGAACAGGAGCATGGATGACCTAAGAACAGCCACACAGCAAGGTCTGTACCCACAATGGATGACAACTCCCCCATGGCCACAGAGATGAGGCCCCATCTCTAGTTCTTCCCAGCCTATGTGTTCTAACCAATACCTGAGGCCATGTCAATTATGGCTGAATTGAAGACAACCATTTGGGAGGATTGGCTGCATACTTGAGTGAGGATCTTAGGACCCTCCTCATCCCTTTTCTAGGAGGGTCTTCAACAGTCAACAAACTGAAACGTGATCAGCTTTTGGAAGCAGGAACAGCTGAACTCTGAAGATGGTGGCAGCTTGACTTGCAGGAGAGCAAGATTTGCTTGCTTTACTTTTTTTTTTTCCAAAAGGATACGCCTAGAATTTGTTATCAATAAATACAGTAAAACAGCTTCTAACTTCCTCATCTTGCTCTGAGTTGGAGAGACTAGGGAAATCTATTTTTGTTATACAGTATTGGGTGAGTTTAAAAAATATATATCAATAAAGTAAAAAAGATAGATGTAAATGTAATAGTACCACCGAGAGCCATTATTTTAAGTTTCAAATGTGTGAGGAACACTGATTATATAATACATATTAGTATTCTGTAGTATAGTACAGCTAAAATAAAAAAATTACTTATTTTTAATTATAATATGACATTTGAGAACCATATAGAGATCCTTCAAATATTTCTGGTCATGAAGAGTAATGGGATATTACATTATTTACTGTGATACTGTTTTTTTTAAGATTTATGTTCTTAAACATTTGTGTATGTGTGAATGCCTGCATGTGTGTATAAGTACCACACTTCATTTCTGGTGCCCAGTGAGGCCTGAAGAATGTTTAAGATACCCTGGAATTGGAGTTATAGACAGTTGTGAGCCATCTGATGGGGGCACCGAGAACCAAACCCACGTCCTCTGTAAGTGCTCTTAACCCCTGAGCCGTGTCTCAAGCCCTCTCAAGCTGTCACATTCATCATGATCACAAGCTATTGTCTTTATTCAATGCAGGAGACTTGGTTAGTGTAACACACTTAGGTGGAAAGAATAACATCTCACAGGCCCAGAGGGGCCATGAGCAACCAAATGAACAAGAACTCTGGTAAGCCATCCAGTGCTGGTAATAGAGAGTTGAATTTCCGTTTCCACAAAGCAGTGAAGTCCAGACAAATCCCTAAAGGCTGGAAATGAAGGGAGGTTGATAGTGGTAGTTTTATAGTCTGCATCTAAAAATACTAAACCAAATGTGTTCCTTCCGTGGAAATTACCGGACTCCTATTCATTTTATAAAAGCCCAGATCCCAGCACAGATATAAATGAATGTCTTGTCACAATCCAAAATATGGCTAACAGACAGACTTGACTGAAGACCTTAGGGACTAAAAGAATATATATATATATTTACATGCATGTGTGAAGTGCTCTAGCAACCAATATTCTTTCTGACACCAGAGCTGTACCTAAAGGAAGACTTAAGCATTGCAGCACCAATAGGGAATTCTGAGTCCCCTAGTATTCCATCAGGATTCCTTAGGAGAATGTTTGTAATCTCACTTCACGGAAGTACAGTGTGAAAGGAAGCGATCATCCCTTAAATGTATCCACCCCTTGAATAGTTGGAGGGTAAAGGAAATTTCTGCCTTAGCCTCTGGAAGTTTCTAGGAGCAAACTGAGAAAGAAGGAATAAATAGGAAAAATAGCATACAAATTTATTTATATACAAAAAGTGCAAACTCATCGCAAAGAAAAATCTCCAGATGCCAGTTATCAGCTAACCCAACATGATTCCGAAACCTTATCACTCCTCCTCTATGGAGAAAGGGGACGATCAGGGAAGTCAGAGAGGATGGGTGCTGAGGTGGGCCTCAGCCTCTTCACTTGACAAAGGGCCAGTATTTCAAGCATTTTTTTTAACCCCTAATAAAAGCAATGGTTAGTGAGTGTCCCACAGCATGGTCACTGAGGAAGGGCCCCACTATCAGGAATCACATCTAGACTGGCTCTCGCTGACATAGAAAGTGACAAATTAGCTCTTTGCTCCAAGGCCTTATTGGCTTCTATTAGCTTGATTCGCTCATTCAGCAAATGTTAATTCTAGAAAGGTTTGGATTAGACATGCAGCCACAAATGGAAGAGACGTTTTCTGCTATGGAAACGTTTGCTGTTAACAGGGCTGGGAAGAGAGTTGATAGTAAAATGCTTGTCCTGTAGTCATGAGTCAGAAGTTTGATCTTTAGAATTCTGTTTTTTAAAAAGCTGGTGGCTTAGTTGCTTTTCTGTCATTGTGATAAAATACACTGGCAAAAGCAATTTAGGTAGCAAGCATTTAATTTGGCTCACAATTGCACGTTATAGTCTCTCATTCCCGAAAAGTCCCCGGGGACAGGTGTCTGAGGCCATGGGTCATATGGCATGGCATATGTAATCTGATGGGTGTGTGTTATCATCTCACATTCTTCTATTAATAAAGACCATAACCCAACTCAGGGAATGGTACCTCCCTAAATGGATGGCTTTCCATATCTCAATTGGCCTGATCAAGAGAAACTGGATGGCAAGGCCTATTTGGTGAGGTCCTGGGAATGACAGCTGAGGTTGTCCATGCCCATGTATATACCCATGAACATACACATGTGTGCACAAAAATCTGTTGTCTAGAGAAGATTTAGTATACAAGTTCACAATCAAACAAAATATGAGATAAAAAGAATGCTACCATTGTGCAATTTAGTTATAACTGCAGAAAGATAAGGCCTGGCCATCTCACTTAGTCAGGCCTTTCAGAATTGCTGTAGATATAAGGCCAGTGACATGAAACAAGGCTGCAGGCTTAGATGGCTGCATGGTGCCCCATCGACTTTGTCATGTTTGCTAAACCTGTAAAAATTGTCCTGACATTTGCAAACACTTGAAGCCAACAATATGAAGTGTGTTAACTAACTAATTATCTTATTGTTGTCAAAAATCAGTATGAAAACCCAAACCATTATTCCATTGTCACAGAAGCACTTCTCATCAAAATTAAAATCGTCTATGACTCTAGGCTCTAGGTATTTTCTTCTCTTTTTTTTTTTAAACTAAAATTAAGTCAAACATAATATATCAAAAGTCACCCCTGAGCCCAAGAAGCAGCATTAACATACTCTTGTTGCCCTCTGTGGGGTTCTCTTTTGATTTCTTCTAGTAGCTAGTAAATCATTAGTTATTATCTGCCTATCATTCCTCCTGTTTATTCATTCTTCTCTTCCGTGGTCCTTTTTCTTCAATAAGACACAGTATATTTTTCTTATTTTCTGTCTTTGACAAACATAATTATATACATTCTCTACTGACGTATTTCATCTTACAGAAATCCATTCAATATTAATTTTGTGGGGTTTGTTCATTTGCTGTGCTAAAACTCTTTGTTGTCATTGTTTTGGACTGATGTATTCTAATTTACATATACTCTGCATTCTATTTTACATTCTGTTGTGTTCTATGAATTTTCCCTGTAACAAATAGTAATTGCTACACGTTTTGTTATTAAGAATGTTACTGTAAACATTCTCCTGACAAACATGAAACAGGCTTTTTAAAAAAAATGCCCTAAGTAGCAAGCATCATAGATCAGGACCAATTCCCACTAAGTGCTAGGTAAGGAATCTCCAGTTTGTCTAGGGCTACATCAATCCATAACCCACCGGCGGATTCCATGGTTCTCTGTCCTCCTATTCAGCAACCCCAACATTCTTAAATTTTCAGCTCCCGCTAGAATACTAAGTATAAACTGCTATCTAATTTTGGTTTAATGTCTTTATATTAGAAGGATTCACATTCATATAATCAGTCACTCATATGTCCTCTATGAAACGCCTGGTTATGCCTTTTGATCTTTCATGGTTAGGCTTACTGTCTCTTCCTTACTGAAGATTGGGGATTTTATAGATTCTTCATATAACTTCAAAATTGAACATAAAGTTTAGGTTATGTGAACCTAAACTTACCAATGCCTTTGTTGACATATTTGTAAGTGTGTGTACCTTTATTTGTGGGTACATATTGCTTCACTGTAAATGTACATGTGTGTGCATTCACGTGGATACCAGAGGACAACCTTGGGTATCATGCTCAAAAAAACACCACCCACCTCTTTGAGACAAGGTCTCTCATTTCTCCCGTGATCATCAATTAGTTTAAGCTGGTTGTCCATGGGCCACAAGCATCTTCCTGCATCCACTTTCCCAGCACTGTTATTATAAGTACATGTCGTTACCCCTTGCATTTTTGCATAGTTTCTGAGGATTTAACTAAAGTCCTCATACTTACAAGGATAAATGCTTTAGTAAAAGCAATTTACTGAGTCATCCCCAACCATGCCTCCTGCCCAGTATTAAGTACATCTTGCTTATTGGGTTTAGGAAATCCATACCTAATCCAAGGTTAATTTCTTGCTAATTTCCTCAATTTTTGCATTTCACATCTTTGTATGTTGTATGAGGTAAAGATCTTAGATATATTTTTCAGATTGATAGACTTTATTCTGAAGCATCCTGTTCACCATCTATAACATTCCTGCAGGTCAATAAATCTGATCATTTCTATAATTTTGTCTGACGCATGCTATTTTAAATGTTACATACTTCATATTTTAGACTAAATTAAGGAAGTTCCCCTTACTCATGCTTACATATCAATTCCAAAACTATCGTTTCAAATTAAAAATAGTTTGTTCCATTCTATTTCAGATTAACAATTGTGAGTCATGGTTTCCCGAAGAATTAACATTGTTAACACTGTTATGACATCTAATAAGGATGCTTTAGATTGGATTTAATTTAATATTAATGATAAAGTTTTATAGGTGTGTTTTAAAAAGTTTTGCATAACTCTGCAATATTCATAAATACGTGTCACCATTAAATATCAATTTAACAATATTCACATTCAATAGTGGTGTTTAGATTTATGCTTTGGTACATTAATATTTATTGTTACTGCTACTATGAGTCATAAATTTTCTTTTTATCACATGGGCAGAAACAAGATTGATTTTCTCATACTGATCTTACCATCAGGGGACTTACTATTTTAATAATTTTAGTAATTGGTGAGTCCTATAGATGTCACAAACATCTTGTACTTGCTGTGCCTAACAAGCTTGGAAGCTATCTGAAGATCCCTTTCCCCAGGATTTTCAATCACATTAGTCAATGTGTTTCAGAACAGCATTTAAAATCTACTTAGTGACTAGTAATTTACACTACTCTTTTCTGGCCTACATACAGACTTTAATAGTTGAAAATGAGCTTCCCACCCTGATTTTCAAAAATGTTCAATTGCTAAGTTGAGTATATTGGGAGATAGTCCCTGGATTTGACTTTAATTCTTCCATATAAAGTTTCCTAATACATAAATACTGTCTTTACTTCCAAGCAGGAACTTTCTTGTGTCATCAAACTATGGTCTTCTGCCATCTCCCCCATCCTATTCTCTCGTCTGCTTTGTGTAGTCATATCTCTAATGATTTGGTCTTAGTCAGTAGTTCTGAAGCCTTCTAGGGTTCTTACATTATAAACCCACAGGCTCAAATCCAATCCCCACTGGTTTTGAGGTTTCCTGGTTGATGTGTCATGACACTTTCCTGTCTTGGGTTCTTTAGTCATTAATATTTGCATTTTTATAACACTGGTTTGGTTTGAATTTTGTCTATGGATAATAATATAGTTAGCGTTTAATGTGCTAGTTATTGGGCCTGTAACCTAGTCAGACACATTTTTAATATAGCAGGATGCAGCTAATGATTCCTTTAAAAAAGAAGCATCAGTCCAATAATCATCCCTTTTAGTGTTCCCCTCATCTGTTCTTCAACCCCACTTTTGCAGTTCCTCATGTAATCATGAAAATCAATGAATACTTTATTAAAAAGTAAGGTGTTATTCTGGAGGGAAACTGAGTTACACTTTGTTCTTTCTAATATAGAAAGGCTGGGCAGATAGGCCAATGATAACTTCCTATGGAATATATGCATTATACAAGACTTAATATATGCTTTGTCTAGACTGTTTAATCCCTTACAATATTTTTTACTTTAAATTAATACAAATCAGTACAAATGACCATTATTTTGGTGACATTTAGTTAAACATTTCATTACTACTCTGTTTTTATGCCTCTGAGTCTCTGTCTCTGTCTCTCCCTCTGTCTCTCTTTCTCAGTCTATGTCTCTGTGAATCAATAATGCTATCAAAAGCCCCACCCCTGTTCATCTATTCATAATGACATTTTGAAGCAATAAGCATTTTTAAAGCTCAGTTTCTACAGCGCAATTATTTACTTAGGAATCAATTCATTTCCAGCCACCTCCTTAAATGACTATTATTTCTAACTTCATCTAAAGCGTAATCCGTTTGAACTGTATAGAGAGGAAGCAGCCTACATGTTATAAAATAACAAATGCATAAACCAAAAATAAGACCACTTCCTAAATTCAAAGTTAATGGAAATTTCAGTGACACATATTTGCACAAATTAATGAATAATAACACATGTCTGTCCATTTTATTTCAGATAAGTAATACATGCTAAAAATAGATATGTTTTCAGTTAGAGATTTTGTGATTATAGGAAGCATGGATAGAGAGCAAATTACACCTATGAAAATGCACCTCTGAGTATTCCAAATTTAGAAAATACCGGTTTATACTTTCTGAACACTGCCTACTAAGTTGAATCATTTCTTTCCAGAATATAATGACTATACTCCATCATGTGCTAGCCAGTGATGGAATCTCTCTTACCGTGATAGATGGTGTTCATTTGCTGCCATTATCTTCACACTGAGAGAGAGAGAGAGAGAAAGAGAGAGAGAGAGAGAGAGAGAGAGAGAGAGAGAGAGAGAGAGAGAGAGATTA
>NW_004949100.1:19392836-19401165 GCF_000317375.1 Microtus ochrogaster | reverse complement strand
AGAGAGAGAGAGAGAGAGAGAGAGAGAGAGAGAGAGAGAGAGAGAGAGAGATTAGTTAAATTAATTTAAAAGTGTGAGAAGCCTTTTTTGGGGAATGGATACTGCAAACGAACCATTGTCTAATTGACATTTTCTCAGAAATTTTAACACGTGTTATGGTCATTCAGGAGAGGCAGCAATGAACATGAGATTGCCTACAATCATCTGCCAGGAGCTCTTCTCTCTGAAGCTCTCCCACAGGACTAAAGACCTAGTTTGAAGTATCCTTTTTTATAATGGAAATGCTATGCATTTTGATCCTGTAGATCATGTTCCAGTTCCTCCCAGTTCCTTCCAGTTCTGTCTCTATTTATTTTTCAAGCTTTGATACCATCATTTGTAAGCAGGAAGTTCTACCTAAGAGGACTGCTTTACAAACACAACTAGCTATTTCAATTGATTCAGTTCAACAAACATTTACTGGGGGTTTTGTAAAGTATCAGCTGGGTAGGAGCTGGAGATAAAGAGATGAATAAACCATAGCCCTTGGCCTCAAGGAACACACTGTTGTAAAGTTCAGTCCCCATGTGCTGCCCTGGGAATTTCCTCTGAACAGACTCTTCCTCCATTTTCATTTGCCACCTTCTTCCTGGTGTCCCTTTGATCTCCCCCCGACT
Organism: Microtus ochrogaster; assembly: GCF_000317375.1. Classification (NCBI taxonomy): domain Eukaryota; kingdom Metazoa; phylum Chordata; class Mammalia; order Rodentia; family Cricetidae; genus Microtus; species Microtus ochrogaster. The sequence continues at coordinate 19,400,509 of NW_004949100.1, read as the reverse complement.
GCTGATTGGAAATTGCCACACCCTAATCAGGTGACTGCATTTCTCTAGTTCTCTAAACTAGGAAACCTGGAGTATTCCAGACCCATAGGTACCAAGCCACAGTGTCTCCTTATCTGCTCTTTGGAAAACAGTCATGCCTCAAGTGATGCCGAGAACGACCATGAGAAATGTGTGGTTGGACCATTTTATTGTTACGCACATAGCTTTCACTCTTACTAAAAATGTTCTTTGGTGATTACATTTCCTGACAATCAATGCATCCACTACCATTTCCCAAATTCCTTCAGTTGCCTTCCCATAAGCCCTTACAATCTTGCCACTCCCTCTCACATCATATAACTATAACCGATTTTGCATTGTTTTTAAGCATCCAGAGCCAGCAGCAAATTGATCCCTGTAGTAGAGCCAAGCCTGCTCTTTCAGCGTGGAAACCTTTTGTTCTGACGGTGCTCAGTCTGATGCCAAGAGGAATGTGCTTCTACATTCACTCTCCACCCAAGTCATTAAAACTTTCTTCCACCCTCACAGAGTCCCTTCTTGAATTTCTCTTAGCTCCACGGTCTTCACCAAAGCAAATCCTCTAACAGCTCGTTCCACTTTTCTGCTGTTCTCTAATGTCATGAAGGGGGTGGAATAGGACATGCTTGACGGGTGCGCAATAACATCACCATTCTCCCAACGACAGACTCATTAGTCACATTCAATTATGCTCCCAGGCCAATCATTCACTGGGGACTCCTTCTGGTAATGTGAGCAATGTTAGATTCTGGATTCATAGGAGTCATGCGTGCTAAAGAAAACAAAAACATGAGATTAAGCAGAGGAAATGATACTGTGCACAATGAGATACCACTCTTCTGTAGTGTTTGGAAATCCGGACTGCAATACCCGCGGGATCGGCAAGGCAGAGGCTAGTCGCATTACTTCACTAGTAAGCATCTCCTCCCAATAGGATTAGCAGAACAGTTGAATCACAAGAAGAAAGATAGATGTGAGGTAAATTAACCAAAGGAAGATGTTTTTATAAACATTAAATATGACTTAGCTCCTCAAAACAGAACACCATTTATTCACATTCAAAATTACATCTTTGACTAGCTACAGTGGCAAAGAAATAGAGGCAGTTTGCAACCATAAACAAAGTTGAGACGTCATTGCAAAAGCACAGCTTTGAAGACACATGTTCACTGCCAGACAAGTGGAAAACGACTGTTTACTGCTGCACTGCTATGTGTGTGTGAAGCTGTAGCAACATTTGTCTTTAAACTCCTTTGTTTTGTTTTAGCTTCCGTTTCTGTGTGAGGGAAAACTAAGGCCGGAAGCTTGACAATGAAGAGTAGAACTTGCTGAGCAAATTAAAATAAATTCTGAAAGAAAATTGGAGGTGAACATCTGGCTTCCCAGGAGTATTTGCAAACTTAGGCTAACCGAAAGTAACTCTAGAGGGTTCTTCCCCTATGGGTTCATCTGAATTTTGAAGGACTGTCTGAGAAGAAAGGTGCCCAGCTGGCCCGGAACATGAGTTCTCAGGATCTGAGCATAAGTGGCTGACATGATGTTACAGACCCAGTATTTGAGACTGCCACTCCTTTGTTACCCACCCAGCATGGTGCTACAGTGTTCTAGTTTCCTTTCTGTTGCTGGGATAAGCGCTCTTATCAAAAGGAGCTTAGGGCAGGAAAGAGTTTCTTCCATTGTCCATGTCACAGTCCATCACTGAGGGAAGTCCTGTCAGGAACTCAGGCAGGAACTTAAAGCAGAGCCATGGAGGAGTATTGCTTGCTGGCTCTTCTTCTGACCCAGGCTTAACTAGCTTTCTTATGCAGCCCGGGACCAGCATCTCAGGGAGTAGTGCCACCCAGTTTTCTGCAACTGCCTCCATCAACTAACAATCAGTCAGGACAATCCCCACCGGCCGAGTTCTCTGGGCAGTGTCTCAGCTGAGATCACTCCACAGGTGACCCCATGGTGTATCAGACCGACGATTAAAATGAAGTAGGACATATAGATTCACAATACGATATTAATAGCTTCACTTTTCCCACTTTTCCAAGTCATGTGAATGCCAAATCTCTTTAATGGAATCTACTGGGACGATTTCTGGCAAGAAAACACAGGAGCACACTCCAGCAAGTGTTTCCTTTGGCAATGAGTAGAAGAAAGAGAAGGCAACAACAACCTTCAACGAAAATATTCTATCCATTTTGTAACAATTATTTAGAGATAAAACACATCCCAAATAATATCAAATAGTTTCAATAACATTTTCATTTCACCTATTGAAACAACATAGTTGTTTTCATTAAAATTACTTTATTTCTTCTGTGGATTTTTAAAAATTCTGTGTAAAGTCACCAAGAAAAGATGACTAAGATTTAAGGGGAAGACGGTTATATGGTACTAACTGCCCAGAGTCCTACGTGTTCTGCACAAAGAAGGAGAAATTGCCAAAGGACAGAGATTTCACAGGCAGTTTAGGTACCAGGGATGGGCCAGTTATTACACCCCTAACTCAGCACAGCTCATGAGTCAGGTGACCCCTTCTCAAATTACCATCAATCTTAGGATTAGGAAGTACAAGAAACTCTCCCTTATGCCTTTGAATTATCCCAGATCAATAGAATATTAAGATATTCCTTGCAATTCTACACTTAAATAGAAGACCACACTCCACAAGTAACTTCATTCTGTCACTTTGGTTCCTGTCTGCATCCCCACTAACAAATGTCAGAATGAAACACGCCATGCGTGAGCATTGTTCTCTGCTGCCTTCTCGTGAGAGATGGGGGTCTTTCTCAGACCACACATGTAGATTAATAATGACAAAACATCAAACTCCACTCATCCCTCTTGGGTGTGAAGGAATGAAAAGTAAATTGCACCTCCCTGGGCAGAACACAGTGAGGGTTGTTCTCTATGTCTAGACAAGGGCACTCATTGTACATGTCTCAAACAGTATATCCCAGTATACATGGATGCTCTGACAAAACAGGTATACACACTCACACACACACACACACACACACGGGGGGGGGCAGAGGGGGATGGTGTGGGAGAGAGAGGGGGAGAGGGAGAGAGAGAGAGAGAGAGAGAGAGAGAGAGAGAGAGAGAGAGAGAGAGAGGCAGGCACAGGCTCCTTGTCAATAAGGCTCCCCGACAATAAAAGAAAACTGTTAACTTGCTTAGCACTTGTCCAGAAATTTCTTTCTGCTCATTCTGCCACTCACTCTCACGCTATGTGAAAAGCAGCCAGCTCCTGAATCTTTTGGTTAGTGCTGTGGCAGAAGAAGAAGACAAACAACCTTATAAAAGAAATAGATAAAACCACACAAGGAAAATATTAATTGTGCTAGAAAATAAATTCAGTTTTTGTTTGCAGGAAAGATGAATGAGAGTTTTTGATTTCCATATTTCTATACAAGAACGTAAGGAATCCACAGACTATATCCCCCATCTATGAGCATGCTTGCATACATACTGGGCTGATGAACATGGTGGATACATGCCTTGCTTCTCGTTACAGTGCTTAAAATGTCATGGTTAAGTTTCACTGTTTCTGTTCAGCAAAGACTGAAAAGCCTTCAAAATCATGCCACAATACAAAATTCCCCAATGCCCATAAGAATTCTTTATTTTCTTCTTCTTATTATTATTAATTTATTCTCCTCTCATATATTATATCCCAATCACAGCTTATGGACCTCTTCCAGGAAAAGCCGGATATGAGTGCACAGTTCTTCATTTTATTGTTCAGTTCACCTATTCGGGACAGCAATGCTTTGACGGCAAAGTATCCCCTAAAGATTTACATGTTTGACACTTGGTTCCAGCTTGTGCTGAGTTGGGGGGAGGTTGGAGAACTTTGGGGACATGCAGCCCAGGTGGGAAAAGTGGGTTGTTAGATACAAGAATTGAAGGTTATATTCCCCTCTGGTTTCTGTCCCAGCTTTCTGCCTCCTGAACCACCAAGAGATGAACAAACAGCACTTCAAATCCCCACTGCCAGGCCAGTCTACTCAAGTCAATATCTTTCTGCATCATGGTGGACTACAACCTCAAACTGAGAGTCAAAACAAGCCCCTCAGGCCCTCAGTTCCTCTGTCAAGTATTTTTGTCACACACTAAGAAAAAATCCACTACAGTTACTTAATTTTATTAATTTTTTTAATCTTTGTGACATTTGAGCTAAATAATCAAGCCATGAACACTAGGCAAGGACCGAGTTCCATCTGAAGCCCACCTTTTCTTTTGTTGACTAGACTGATTGAAACACTGTTCACCTACTATAATCCCTAATGTTTTGTATATTTATATTCATTACACTATTACTGTCGACTTCTAGGAGAGTTCCCCCGCCCACCACAAACCCATACTCATTAGCAATCATGATGGTTTTTCCCTTGTCCAGCCCCTACCACTCACTAGCCTTCTGTCTGAGTCTGGATTTGCATATTCATATATTATCCCCTAGTCCTGTCCTTATACAGTTTCTAAGTTTGTTTTCTCAACTGCTTCCCATGCTTCCCTTGAGGATTCAATTCAGAGTCATATCGTTATTAGTGCAGGAAACATACCACAAACCTCTCTGAGAAGAAAAAAATACTCACTGTTCAGCACAGGGAGCAGTGTGTTATAAAGGACAAGGGTTTTGTGGACAAGTTTATTTGTTTCAGCAAATCTCCAGGTGTGACTTGAAATGACCAGCGTCAGGGGCACCTGCTCCTCCTCCTCCTCATGATGTACCACCTCAGCAACACCTGGGTGTTTATTAAAAGTATATATAGCTGTGATGTTCCTCTCAATTTTGGAGTCAGACTTTAGAGGAGGAAGCAAGAGAGTATAGTGGTATATTATTTGTATTTTAATAAATAAAGCTTGCTTGAAGATCAGAGGGCAAAGTAGCCATACTACTAGTCAGCCATACAGGTCAGAGAATGGTGGCACACACCTTTAATCCCAGGACTCCTGAGACAGAGGCAGATAAAGCTCTCTTAGTTCAAGGCCACCCTGGATTACACAAGATTGAATCTGTCTAAAAGAGAAACAGAGCTCACACAAAGGTGATCCCAGCTCTTGGAATTCCACGCCTTTTTAATCTCAGCACTAGGGAGGTAGAGACAGGAGCCATCTGGCTGGGCAGAGAGAGGACTATAAAGGGGGAGAAACAGGAACTCAGTGGAGCATGGAATGTGGGGTATGGATTCTTCAGGATTTGTGGAGACAGGATGTAGCCCATTTTCAGTTTGAGGCAGAAATTAAGAGTTAGTGGCTGTCTGCTTTGCTGATCTCCAGGTTGAACCCCAATATCTGTCTCTGCATTTTTAATTATCTGTACTACAAGGGAGTCTTCAGTATGTCTGCCAAACCCCAGGTTCTGTTCTTACACATTCTAGCATGTGCTTCAGTCAGCGTCTTACCCTACATTGAGGTCTGGAAGTATAATATGAAGATCTCATATTTGATCTAAGATGGTGCCAAAATATTGAGTCCAAACACTCTGCCAATAATGTAGCAAATTATGCAAAAGCATTTATAGAAATTTTATGCTAAGACTGGCAGTCATTTATTTTCTCTTCTTATGAAATTATCCATAAAAAGGAGTGGGGAGTTGGCTCGGTAGTTAAGAGAACTTGTTATTTCTGCAGAAAGACAGGGTTCAGTTATCAGCATCCCCACATGGTGGCTCACAACAGTTTGTAATTCCAGACCCAGGGCATCCAGTACTCTCTCCTTATCCCAGAGGGTAGCAAGTACACAGGTGGTGCACATGCATACCTGCAATCAAAATATGCATATACAAAAATAATAAAATCATTTTCACAGAATTTTCCACAAATTTTGTAATTTATCATTTTTGTTAGTTGTCTTTAAATTTGTAAAAAAAAATGGGTTTCATTGTGTCAGTTTTCATAAGTATTTTATTCCATTTTTCATCCTCATCCCCAACTTCTTTTGCCCAGCCTAGCTTCCTTGCTAGGCACCTTCCTCTACCTATAGGAAACAGCCAGTTTCCTTTTATGTATAATGTATTCTATGAAGATGCTGTGTCACACACTTTCAAATATCTTTACCCATCCCCTAACTCCCTTTGTATCATCAACTGCTCTCTCCACAAATATTAAAATTAAAAGCAAGGATCAATATAAGTTAGAAAACGTGCTAAACACAAATGGTAGATGGCACTAGTTGTATTACATGATACCATGACACATATACATTTTTCTTACTTGATGTCACTCACACACACGACTGCAGTAGCATTTATATGCTCATTTATGTATTCATATTATCAATATGTTGTTGCTACTATGCCTAAATTCTGTTAAGAAGCAATAATCCCTTATTATATAAACTGTCAAACTAATGGGAAGGAGAATGAATATAGAAGTATTAAAAGGAGCCAACCCTGTGACCAGAGGAAGCACACTGGCTGGCTAAGATGAAATGGTTTGCTGGGAATAGAGAGGGTTCTTGTGGCAGAAGGCAGCGAGAGTGGGAGGAAGTTCTCAGAAGCATAGAGTGCGTAATTGTGTATAAATACTGTAAAGAAACTTGATAGAAACTGGTCGTGAGGGCTGGAGAGATGGATGAGCAGTCAAAAGCATATTCTTACAGAGGACCAGAATTCTGTTGCCAGCACATATGCTGCCAAGCTCACAGCCACCAGTAACTCTAGCTCTGAGGGCATCTAAAGGTCCCCTCTGTCCTTGTGTGAATTGCTTTCGTTTGCACAAACCCACACGCATATGCACAATTAAAATGAAACATACGCTCTAAAACTAGCTTCCAAAACAGTAATAAATGTGAATTCCGATAAAAACAGGACTCATTTGAAATTCTTTTATATTATGTTTCTCTCTTTTATAATTTCAAATTTTGTTTCATTTTACATACCAACCACAGTTTCCCCTCCCTCCTCTTCTCCTGCTATCCCCTCACCTTCCCCCCACCCCACCCCATCCACTCCTCAGAAAGGGTAAGGCTTCCCTTGGGAAGTCAACAAAGCTGGCACATCAAGTTGAAGAAGAACCAAGCCCCGCTCCCCCTGCATCAAGGCTGAGCAAAGCATCACACCATAGGGAATGGGCTGCACAATGTCAGCTCATGCACCAGGGATAGATAGCTCCTAGTCCCACTTTCAGAGGACCCGCGAAGAGACTGAGCCACACAACTGTCAAACACAGGCTGAGCGCCTAGTTTGGTCCCATGAAGGTTCCCCAGCTGTGTGGATCTAGAGTCTATGGCTTCCAGGAGCTCAGATCAGCTGTGGGTTTCTCTCTTATGATCTTGACCCCACCCCATGCTCATATAATCCCTCCTTCCTCTCCCCAACTGAACTTCCAGAGCTTGAACTGGTGCTTGGCTGTGGATCTCTGCATCTGCTTCCATCAGTTACTGGATGAAAGTTCTATGATGACAATTAGGGTAGTTATTGTTCTAATTATAATTATGCTGGCCTGCCTGTCACCTGAGTACCCTGTCCCTTTAAGAGACAAGCTCTGCCCACTCCCAATTTTCTCCTTCTCACCAAGGCAAGCTGGTTTCCACTCTCTCTTTCTTTCTCTCTCTCTCTGTCCGTTCCTCTGTAGAGATAGCCTCTGCCTCCCTCCTCCCCTTTTTTCTCCTCTCTCTCTCTCTCTCTCTCTCTCTCTCTCTCTCTCTCTCTCTCTCTC
>NW_004949100.1:19389216-19392736 GCF_000317375.1 Microtus ochrogaster | reverse complement strand
TCTCTCTCTCTCTCTCTCTCTCTCTCTCTCTCTCTCTCTCTCTCCCCCTTTTCCTCTCCCACCCCATACCCCCTACCCTCCCATATCCTCCCTATACCCACTAAAAAAAACCTCTCCATACCCAAGCTCTCTCTGCATGGTGTATCTATCTGTCTACCACCCACTGCTGCCTCCCACCTACCACCGTTTCTCACCCGCCATGGGACCTGCCAGGGTCACCTGCACCGTAAGTCATAACAGTTCCCAGTCTGATTAGAGAAGAAGCCCCATTTAGCCACCCTCTCCACTGTTGCTAGAAGTCTTTGCTGGGGTCATCCTTGTGGATTCCTGGGAATTTCCTAGGCTACAATCCACAGTCCCAGAGAAGCTAGGTAACAAGGAGGATCCTAAGAGAGACACATGGAAAGCCCTCCGAAGGAGAAATAGAAGCAATCTCCTGGGTAACCCAGGGGGCAGGGGCGGTAGAGAGGAGCGGATGGGAGAAGAGAACATGAGGGAATGGGATGGTCTTGTTGGGAGAGGAACAAAGTGAGAGAGTAAAGAAAGAGATATCTTGATAGAGGCAACCATTATGGGGTTAGGGAGAAACCTGGTGCTAGGGAAATTCTTCTTTTTTAAAGGAGTAAGTCAAAAGGAGTTGAAAATGCAGATATTTATATTATAAATCTAGTTTAATATAAATAAAATAATTTAATAATAATCTGTAACAATTCCAAACAGATAGAGATGTAGGTATGCTTGCAGTATATACCACATTTTAAAGAGAGGGGCAATATGTGTATACATGTTGCTATTAATCAGTAAGATTTGTAGTGAAACATAAATATCAAACCAGCTTGATTTTATTCACATGGAAGTCAAGGACAGCTGTCCTTCAGCATCTTTTGGATCAAAGTAAAGCCTTCAACTGCAAAGATGCAGAAGGAACATAAATCATAACAAAGACATTGTGGGCCAGGGAAATGGTTCAGAGGGTAAAAGTGGCACATGACTGAGGCTCTTAGTTTGAGCCACAGAACCTGGTTATAGGAGGAAAGACTGTCAGACTCCTGCAGATTGTCCTCGGACCTCCACAGGTTATGCATCACGGCGCATGCACTCACATAAAGACTGTCTAATTAAAGACACACCATATTAGCATATCTCACTGTAAATTGTGTCATCTTTTAATACTATATAACAAACTGAATGCAAATACCTGTGATGTTTCACTGCTTTTAGATATTTTCAGATTTTAGATATTTTAGATAGGTAAATTAATTCAGAGCCATTGATTAGATGCTTCATATTTCACCTTAAGGCAATTTTATCATAAGGAAAACAGCACTAACTTTTTTAAAGTGGAGGTGACATTGTGAGCAGTCCACACCTTCTCTCTCTCTCTCTCTCTCTCTCTCTCTCTCTCTCTCTCTCTCTCTCTCTGTCTGCCTCTCTCTTTATTTCTGGATGGTTCTCAACTAGCTTTCTTATATAGCCCCAAATCAGTTACCTAGGGATGGTTCTACCCATAGGAGGATAGTCCTTCCTACATCTATAACCATCAGGTCAATACCCCACAGACATGTCCACAGACCAATTCAACCTAAATGTCTCAATCAAGTCTTCTCTCAAATGACTCAGTACAGAAACACAAATGAAGGAGTGTTATATTGAATGAGATAGAACATGTGTTGTAGTGCACTGCAGGTTGTCAGCATTCCACAGAAAGCCAGAACTAGCTACTTAAGAAATGGTACAGCATATGTGTTTTAGGGTAAAATATCTTGCTTTCTATGGATAGCCATTAGTTTAAAGCAGGGTCAGGAATTAGAGGCTCTGTCAGCTTCTCATTGCTTTGGTTAGCTAGTTGCTATAGCAGTTGTAGCCTGTCTTCCTACGCTGGCTCCCGCAGTTGTAGAGCAGAGTGTTTTTTGTCAATGTGGCCCAACTCTTACCATTTTTTAAATTCATCTTTGAGATTTATCCGGTGATTGGCGAGAATTCCCTCTAAAAAATTTGAATTTATAATTTTTGGCAGTGTCAGAAAAAATAAACAATTCTTATATCTCTAAGTAAATAAGATGCACCTGACATCCCTGTGGTATTTCTTTATAGTAACAGGAACTTCTTTTTAATGCCACAGTTTATTCTGGTTCCTATAATATCTAACTTGTTTTCTAAAATATAATTTTAAATCTGTGAAAATGCATATGAAGAATTAAAGTGGTTGTAATTCATAAGTAAGTGCATAAGTTGTAAACCATACTTCTGAATACACATGATCTTAACTTCCAATTACTCCCAAAAAATCAAGTGTAATGGTTCAGTATGTATCGTTGTCTAGATAACAACTTTAAAATCACTCTGATGCAATTGTGGTACCACCAGGCATTTACAAACACAGGCACAGATCAAATGTACTGCCAAAGCCAATCTCTTGTGTGGAGCTGCTAATATAGTTCAGCAAATGCTAATATAGTTGGAGCAGAAGCCTGAAGACCTGAGTTCAATCCCCAGCACCCACATAAAGGTAGAAATAGAGACAGGACTCCACAGAGATGTCCTCCACACACGAGCTATTGCCCAGACTTCCCTTCACAATGGACCAGGTTGTGAGGATGTGAGTCAAGTAAACTCTTTGTTTCCCAAGCTGTTTTTGGTTGTGGTGTTTTAACACAGCAACAGAAACCTTGAGTAAGATACTTTCTCTGCACAGTCTGTCATTGGGAAGTAGTGAGAAACCTGCACAGAAATTAGTGAAATGACAGTGGAACTGGTGCCTCTGTCATGTCCATTACCCAGGTCAGTCTAGTGGGGGGAATGCCTCAGTGTCAACTGACATATTTACAGAGCTCGCCAATATACTCACTCTGGTGATACTGGCTTCTTTCTGCCTCTCTGACTGTCTTTACTTTTTGAGCAGGTTGCAGTAATTTATAGCACCTTTATTGAGAATTGAAAACTATTCCCCTGCTCTTTGGATCTGGGAATGTTCACATGAAAAAAAAAAAACGAGTATTAAAGAAATATGAAGAAGCAAATGCATCTAATTACATGACTTAGTCAAATGTAACCCATTTAAATAACAGTATGTCACACTCAGGGACAAATTGATAGGCAGCAGTTTTTCCAAGCCCTCTTGGGAAGAATGGCCAATTGCTACAAAATGGTTTCCTTCTGAGAACGAGGGAGAGTGTAAGAATAAGAAGAAGTATTTAAAAGAACTTTCAGGTGTATTTATAACTTTGAAATGTGACACAGTTCCTTTTAATATATGTGTGGACACATGTAAATATACAGAGACATACACATATGCACAGGCACAAGTATGAGGTGAGGAGAAAACCTCACTATATTATGTGTGCAAAGTTGTCTAACTTAAATGAAAAGAAGCTAAGGACAATGGCACGGGGTTTTGATCCTACTTAATGTGCTGGCTTTGCGGGAGCCTAGCCAGTTTGGATGTTCACCTTCCTAAATATAGACGGAGGGGGGAGGACCTAGGACTTACCACAGGGCAGGGAACCCTGACTGCCCATTG
>NW_004949100.1:19377096-19389116 GCF_000317375.1 Microtus ochrogaster | reverse complement strand
GAAGGAGGTGGAAACTTGTTTTTTTTTTTCCTTTTCTCAATAAAAAAAAAGAAAGAAAAAAAAAAAAAGAAAAGAAAAGAGCCCAATGAAGTGCTTACCTCCAAGGCAACCAAAATGAGGAGCAGTAGTTCACATGAAGACTTGGAATGGATTATACTAAACATTATGTTTTTCTTTGATACCAACTTTAACCAGATAGAATTTATACGGAAGAAAATACCATCATTCAACGTGATACAAAATGTAAAATTCCTTAGAAAATGTTACATGAAAAGTTTTAAATTTTGACTTCTTAAGTCAAATATTTCTGTGCAATTGCAAATAAATTTAAAGGAGGATGAATTAACTACTCCACAGTAAGACTGCTCTTTTCGGTAGAATTAGAGATAACCATAACAGGTAAGATAATTTTTAATAAGAAAACATGAAAAGAAAGTCCTAGGAGCATCAATAACAAAATTAAAAAAAAAAAAAGAGTGCTGCTAAATCTTTAATGAACCCTGATTCCAAAGAAACAACCTGCAGTACTTAGAGCTCTGAATCATGGGTGTTTACTTTGTAACTCTGTTGTGCAAGACATGAAAACAAAGACCTTTTTATTTCATGCAGCTGTGGAATGGAGCTAATCAACAGTTCACTGTGCACTGACTAAACTGTAGGCAAGATAATCACCTGAAGGAGAAGGAAGCAACAGTCTGACTTAAGTCTCCAGGATCTGCCTCAAAGATATAAATGCAGGGGAAAGAGAAACACAGCTCTCAAATACCAAAGACACACGCAAGGATGCACACACCCAAACACCACACATAAATGCACAAATAATTAGAAAGATATACACACAGACACACAGTAACACACACACACACACAGAATGGGGGAGTTCATCCAAATAAAGACAATAGCTAGCTCTCAGAGAAATCTTTGGTCACAAAATTTGCAGAATAAACAGCCATTCTCTAAATTATGAATTTTTCTTTCATCTTAGTTTTTTAAGATAGGGTCTCTCTATGTTCCTTCCATTCCCTAAGCAGATCTTTTTGGAAATTCAGATAGCTCAGATGTGCCACACCATACCTGGTGTCTTAGTTAGGGGTTTTGTTGCAGTGAAGGGACACCATGGCCACTGCAACTCTTATGAAGGAGAAACATCTAATTAGGGTGACTTACATTTTCAGATGTTTAGTCCATTATCATCATGGCATAATACAATGGTATGCAGGCAGACATGGTGCTAGAACAGGAGCTGAGAGTCCTTACGTATTGACTCACCGGCAGCAGGAAGTGGTCTGAGACACTGGGTGTGGCTTGAGCATATATGAGATCTCAACGCCCGCCCCCACAGAGACGTGCTTCCTCCAATAAGACCACACCTACTCCAAGGAGGCCACACTTCCTAATATTGCAACTCCCTTTGGGAGCCATTTTCTTTCAAATCACAATACCTGGTCTCCTCAGTATTGCGTGTATCTGAGCAATTAACAGAGCATAGTCCACCACTCCAGACTCCAACATTAGAGCAACCTCTTCTGAAAAATCAGAAGTAATAAAAACAGAAAATGTACTTGAAAATATCTAATGTAGCCGGGCGATGGTGGCGCACGCCTTAATCCCAGCACTCGGGAGGCAGAGGCAGGTGGATCTCTGTGAGTTCGAGACCAGCCTGGTCTACAGAGCTAGTTCCCAGGACAGGCTCCAAAGCCACAGAGAAACCCTGTCTCGAAAAACCAAAAAAAAAAAAAAAAAAATCTAATGTAAATTCTTTCTAAGATTTAAAAAAATGGTACAATAAACACAAGAGAAGGGTCTCGAGATGGCTTAGCTTTTGCTTGCTCTTCTTGCCTTATACCCTATCTGCCTTACATTTCCACCTTTTTCCAAGGGGCTCCTTTTTTAAAATCCACATAATTAATTATCAAAAAACAAAACAAAAAGGAGGAAATGGTAAGTAACCAAAGAAAATGTGAGAAATTTCTAGAACAAAGACAACACAGAATCCTTCTCACACACATCTGTGCACCACACACAACACATCCTCTTGCTTTGTGTGTGTGTGTGTGTGTGTGTGTGTGTGTGTGTTTTTGTGTGTGTGTGTGTGTGTGTGTGTGTGTGTGTGTGTTAGTGTCACTGCTGGCCTGAAACTGTCAACATTGCTGTGTAGCCAAGAGAAACCCTGACTTCTAGACCTCCTTTGTCTGCTTGCTGAGAACTGGGATAGCAGGCCTGTAACACTAGCTTTCTCTGGTGTTAAATATGTTAATTGCAAAGATAAAGTTGAAACACATGTTTTCACATTCACTGGCATGCCCACGATAAAGAAAGCAAAGAAGAAATCACCCAAGTAAATGAAAACAGCAAGTAATAAATGAACTAATGGGCACAGAGCTTTAACACTGAGAGAATCATTGTGGCTCTGTCGTTCTGATCTGCAGCCACCAAAAGTGGGTCATTTACAGAGCCACCGTAGGTAGGTAATTATAGAGGGATAGTCATATCTGAGCCCTCAAATTGTATTTCAGTTGAGATTAGAAAAGTAGGTTGGAAGTGAAAGAATATGAAACATTTGATTTTTGGTTGTTTTTACTACATTTTGCACACAGAGCTATCTCCTGTTAGGGATTATGGAGGATATTTGACTTTTTAGATATATTAAAATAAGTTTAATTTTAATTACGTGGGGAACGTGTGTGTGAGTGCAGATACTTGCAGAGGACAGGTGTTGATTCCCCTTGGCTTGAGTTATATAGGTGGTTGTGAGCAGCCTGAAATGGGGCCTGGGCATGGAAGAGCAGCAAATGCTCTTAACCACTGAACTGTCTTTCCAGTCCCTCCTTTTGGTCATTTTAACAAACCAGTACAGTGCAATGGATTAACACATATTGGTTGAGCTGATCATTGTGATTTTCCTGCCTTCCAGAAATTCAAATTCTCAGACACTAGACAAGATGCGGACAAGGCAACCAAAAGCAAACAGCAGTAAGGATTATTTTTTCTCCCCTGGGTAGTGCCTGTAGTATGGAGGGAAACATCGCAGAGCTCCTGATCCACCCTCATGGAAGTCTATGAGAAGGACAAGTCTTACGGTGCAGCTCAGTATCTACAGCAAAGGAGAAAGCATCCTGGGCAGAAGTGGAAATGCAAGACCCATGGAGCATAAGCTAAGAAGGGTAAAAGCTGAGCTACCTGTGCTAGGCAGTGGTGGCACACACCTTTAATCCCAGCACTTGGGAGGCGGAGGCAGGCGGATCTCTGTGAGTTCAAGGCCAGCCTGGTCTACAAGAGCTAGTTCCAGGACAGATTCCAAAGGGGAAACCCTTTCTCCAAAAAACAAAACAAACAAACAAAAAACAACAACAACAATAAAAGCCACCTAAGAGACCCTTCAGAACATGAATCTCTGACCAGAGAGAAATGGAACTGAACAGGTTACGTGGGTCCAGCCACACTCAGCCTTATTCCAATGTTCAGCAACTTTTAGCAAATTCTAAAGGGTGTAACCCCTCAATACTTAATGGGCAAAAAGAAATACCCTTTTAAATTGCTTATATATTTAATATATAAAATCATTAAATCATTGCCTTTTGTGAGTTTAGTTACATGGAATTACAAGGTCACAGATACAGGATACAGACAATGAGGTGGGCCTGATGGCTCAGCAGTTAAGAGAGCTGACTGTTCTTACAGCGGTCTTAGACTCTGTTCCCAGCACTCATATCTGGCAGCTCAAAACTGCCTGCACTCCAGAAGATCAGATGCCCTTTCCTGACATCTATGAGCACCTATCCCCAGCACAGACATATATGAAAACACATATTTAAAAAGGAAATAAACTTTAAAAATTAAATGTTCTGCTTCCTGCCATGAGCCTCCAACATAACCCTCAATATTAAATTTATCTCTGAGTTTCATTTCAGTTCACAGCTTCAAAACTATTGTCATGAATCGACAGGATGAGCCTATTAATATTAATATCCATAGTTTAAAATGTATTGAATTCCTCTTGTGCTCTGTGCAGGCCTTATGTGAAGCCATTCAAATGGGCTCCCCGGTTTTGATTGTTTTTCATTAATAGATTTAAGTATGCAGTTAATGATTACTAATGGAAGGAGTGTTTATTTTAAGAAACACTATGCTTAGTTTGTGAGAGAGTGATTTTTTTTAAAGGTTTGTTTTATTTTTAGTTATGTGTCCATCAGACATCCTGGAGTTGGAGTTACAGGTAGTCGTGAGCCATGCTGGGAACTAAACTCCAATCTTCTGAAGAGCAGTATGTGCTCTTAACTGAGAGCCATCTCTCCAGCCTATAGGGGTAGATGGTTTTTATATTTTGTTTTTGCTGTTGTTTTTTGATTTGCTTGGCTTTGGTGTCTTAGCTAATTGTTGTTTTGAGCACTGGCATTACAGGTGGACTACCATACTACCCAGCATTCACATGCATTCCGGAGGCCTGAACTCTGGTCCTCAGGCTCACACAGCCAACGTTTTGTCATTGAGCCACCTCCACAGCCTGTTTTGTATTATGTTTTGTTTTTGGTGTGTGTGTGTGTGTGTGTGTGTGTGTGTGTGTGTGTGTGTGTGTGTGTGTGTGTGTGTTTGAAACAGAGTTTCAAGGGTCTTATATAGCTAGGCTAGTCTAGAGTTCACTATGTAGCTGATAGTGACTTTGAACTCTTGATCCTCCTGTCTCTTCCTTCTGAGTGCTGGGATTATAGGTATGCATATGTTTTATGTATTATAGCAAATCGAACTCAGGGCTTTGTGTATCTTGGATAAGCACTCTAGCAACTGAGCCACGCTCTCAATCTATTGTACTATATTTTTAAGCCCTATACCCCATGACCACCTCAATAAGTAGCTGACTTTCTGGATGTCATTATTTTCATTTCATTAAGCCTTAAGCTTATGCTTAATCTTACTCCATTTAACTAGTAGTTTCTTACCTTCAATATTTCTTACTGTAGAATAGCCTATAAATAAAAAAGTTATAATCCAGATATATTTCCTCCAGAGCACTTTAGTTCTTAATTTGTATTATGTTAATTAACATAAGGACCTTGAAAATGTCCAAAAGGTACCCACTGACCAGTATGCTGCTCAGTCAAGTACCGACTGAGCCTAGGATCTTACAGATTCTGCAGCAGATAGCATCACCCAGGCTCATAATTCAGGAGCTGACCACTTAGACAAATAATGACACCTACTTCCTCTGCCCCACCAGAGGTTTAACTGAACCATGCTGTGCACACATTATCTTATCTTCCTTGGGAGACCATTGTGTGCAAAATGCAAAAACAAAGACCCGGAGCCTCAAGTGGCCAGAGAATATACGACTTGTTTGGAATCTTACCAAGGAGTATGTGTGACAGAACTTGCTCTGAGATTCACGTTCATTCTAAGATACTCAGAGAGAGGGGTGGAAAACCAAGGGTATCACCGACCAGGAGAAAGTAGAAGCTGCCCACGGGAGTCTAAGCAGGGAATAGGAAATGCAGACTCCCGCAGTACATTCAACATTTCCAGCAGTCCAGGGTGGTCGCCATGTGAGCCCTGGCTGGTTGGGGAAGTATTAAGCAGAGATAAGTGAGAATCAGAGAGGATTACTATGTTGCTGTTTCCTCCAGCTTGTTTTGGATTTATAACAATATTTCCAATGAATATTAATATGAAAATATTCAACAAAATTTCTGGTTAAAAGAAATATAACATCACATAAATATTATCACTCCCATGATTCAGTGGGTAGTCACAGGGATTCAATGACAACTGCCAATAAAAACATGAAATCTCACATTAATAGGGTTAAAAATAAAACATAATTGAACATGTGTAAACATACAGAAATGATATATCCCAAAATCTAGTATTCTTCTCAGGATGAAAATCTTACAATATAGACATAAAAGTGTCCTGAAACCTATGGGGCACATAAACAGACCTTTAGCTAACGTCAAATCACAGTAGCTGAGAAAGCATTTCTCTTGAGAGTCTGAATCACACAAGAAGAGCATCTCTATTCAACATAGCAACAGAGAATATTTAATATAGCAGAGCCTCTGGGGATGAGAAATAAAGTTAGCCAAATTGGAAAGAAAAAAATTTAAATTGTTCTTTTGCAGATAACATGATCTTGGACCCAGAAACTCCAGCAACCATATTTTTTAAAGGAAATGAGAAATATCAAAGCAATATGCAAAAGCTAATATTGGAAAAAAAAAGTTTCCGCCTCCTTCCAGACTCCCATTTTCCTCCCCATCCTCCCACTTATAAAAAAAAAAAAAAGCTAATATTGGTCCTATGTACTAATAGTGGGATGCCAGAATAAGAACTTCAGAAAATAATTTTATTTATAATGGTATAGTATGATATAATACCTAGGAATAAATATAACTATAAGCAGAAGCTGCATTTCGTTTCCTGGTCACCCAGACCCAAATAATCGCACAGAAACTAAATTAATTGCAACCCTTTTCAGCCAATATCTTAGGCATATTTCTAACTAGCTTGTACATCTTACATTAGCCCATTTCTATTATTATTTTATATTTTACCATGAGGCTCATGGTTTGTTATCTCTTGCTTCTTGGGAAGAAGCTACATGGCATCTGCCTCCTTTGGCAGCTGCATGGCATCTCTTTGACTCCATCTACTCTATATCTCTGTTCAGATGTCCTGCTTGACTTTGCTCTGCTAAGCCATTGGTCAAAACAGCTTTATTCATCAACCAATAAAAGCAACACATATACAGAAGGGCATCCCACACCATTTAATCAAAGGGGTAAATATTCTCCCACTAAAATCTATATAACACAAATGAAATAGATACAAGGCCGGGCGATGGTGGCGCACGCCTTTAATCCCAGCACTCAGGATGCAGAGGCAGGCAGATCTCTGTGAGTTCGAGACCAGCCTGGTCTACAAGAGCTAGTTCCAGGACAGGCTCCAAAGCCACAGAGAAACCCTGTCTCGAAAAAAAAAAAAAGAAATAGATACAAATAAATGAAAAATACCTCATATCCATACATTGGAAAAATAAACACTGAAATACCATTACCATACATAGTGACTTACATATCTAATGTAATTACCACCAATTTTTTTTGGTGGGGGGAAATAGAAAAACAGAACTAAAATGTTCAACATACCACAAAGACCCCAAAGCAATTTCAAGTAAAAATAACAAAATGGGAAAAATCACAGGTTCTAATCTCAGATAATCACACTATAGTAACCCATCACAACAGGCTGCTGATATTAAAACAGAAATGTTGACCAATGGTAGAAAATAGACAGTCACATTTTCTATTCTAGACAAAAGAATTTCAGTCAAGTTGCCAGGAACATGATGGGTTTAAGGAAAATCTCTTCAAGAAAGTGAGGGGTAACTGGATACATAGCTGCGAAAAAATGTAATCAGACCCTGCATCTTACCATGAACACAGGTCATCTCAAATTGAATTAAAATATATTATATGAAAAATCAGAAGGAAATACACAGGGACACTCCATGAAGTTATTCTAGGCAAAAATTTATTTCCTTTATTTTAGGAACATAAATCTTTTTCTGTAAAACTTTAGTTCAGTTGGGAAAACTCTATTTAGCAGAAAGAATAAAACTTTTGAGGGAGTAGAGAATGCATAACATTGCGGGGTTTACAAGTCATTCCTGGAAAAAGAACGAAGAAGAAATGACTGAAGACTCAACCAAGAAAATGAAAAAAAGAAAAGTAATTGACTCTTTGGCATAAAGGGAGTGGCATTTGACATATTCCTACCACAAAGTCTTGGCACACTTTGGGGGCAGATGGATAAAGGAAGAAAGTCCTTACTGTGACCGTTTCATGAAGAACAGAGCTAATGAGAGGTCAGTCATTACACAGAGTGACCACACATACTCCACTTAGGAGAGGGGGGGGAGGGAGAGAGTGGGGAGAGGGAAAGAGAGAGAGTTATAATAGCAATTTAACAGAAATAATCAACTCTGTTGGTTATACCGAATTTTTTTTACTGATTTTCCTAAATGTTAGCCTTATTCAGTACAATCTAACACACACTCTGTAATAATGAGAATTATGTTATACCTCTTAATAAAAACAAATCTTTCTCTGATTGTGAACTAGTGTTGTGATCATCCATGTCTGAGAATGGAAAAATAGAACTGCATGAAAGGTAGCCCTGGTATGAATACCACCCACAAGACTCCTGGGAATCAAAGCCTTGAGATTTGGGTATAAGGTGTGGGCTTTTGACTAGAAATACAGAAAATTAAGTGCTTAGCATGAATGGAAAAAATCCTATGCATGAATTTCTATGAGTCTCACAATGGAATTTTGCCTAGAAGGCATGTAGATACCTCAGAAAAATCATACATCCTAGTGCCAGCCAGAGAATGGTGAACAAGTCAAATTTATGCTCAAGTCACTTCATTCTAAAGCAGTGTGCTTCACTGCCATTCCTGGGGTTAAAGAGGGTTGAGTGTTCTACAGCACAGATTTTCAGCAGAATATGTAGTCCTTGCTAAATATACTCGTCTAAATATGGAAAGCTACCTCCATGTTAAGTGATGGAATTACTCCTTACGCAGCCTCTTCATAAAGAACAACTCTTTGGCGATGAGGCTGAATGGAAAGCAGGTGTCACAGCTCGCTAAGGAGCTGTAGGAACACTTACTACCAATAGCCTTTAAATTACATGCCCACTTGGGTATGGCCTCTCATACCATATATGCCGATGTAAAGCACAAGCCCAGGCTGTGGGATTTGGTTGCTGTTCCCCATTCCAGCAGAGGATTGTGATCTGTGAGTCCACCCCTAAATAAATAAGCCTCTGCTATACTCAGTTCTGAGCTAGTGTGGCATTTCTTTTAAGCGCCTTCTTCACTAAGGAGTCTTGACAGTATTGCTAGAGGAGTTACCAGGCACGTATGTCACCCCTCACAAAGGATGCTTGGCAGTATTACTAGAGGAGTCATGAGTCACCCATGAATATGGAATTAGCAAAACGATCATTTGTTGGATTGTCAAATCTTCTATGAAATGAAAGTTGGTTGTGTTAAAGAAAAGATCTTCCTCAAGTTAAATACACCCTAGTTTAATTGAGCAAGAAATATTCATGAAACAGGACTTGCTTGGAGAACTTCAGCAAGTGGTGTGGTCAAAACGACAGTATGAACTGAGGATGAAATGCGAGCACCGAGGCAAATGATTGACCAACAGCTCTCATTTGAATGGGTGGCTGCCTGGGAATCCCTGGCACCTGGCTTTCCTGCCTTTGCCCTAACTAGACGCTACAATAATCTAAGACCTTAATCTGCTTTCAGATTACTTGTGTATCAAGTTAGGCTGAAGCTTGCTAGTGCAAGCTCTGAGCCAGGATCAGTTCGCCAGCCAAATTCAGATGAAAGTGTCTTGCTCTTGACCAGTCCTCTAATTTGAAGAAATTTACCAGTATCTTAAAGCTTGGGCCATTTATGGCTCTATTATGAACAGACTTATTTGGTTTCAATAAGAACTCCAAAGGCATGATACTCTCTCCGTTTAACTCTTCAGTGTTTTCTTGATGATTGACAACTGTCTACAAACACATGTCTAACATCTGAGACTGTATATCCCATGTACAGTTGTTACAAGGAACAGGGGTCCTTGTTTATCCCTGCTGCCTGGCTTGCTTAGCCCTGAAATAACCAGACAGAAACTGTATTAATTTAAACACTGCTTGACCACTAGCTATAACTTCTTATTGGCTAACTCATACATATTAGTTTAACCCATCTCCATTAATCTATGTATCACCACGTGGCTGTGGCTTACCAGCAAGATTCTAGCTGGCGTTTGTCCGAAGCAGAGGATCCTTAGCTTCTCCCTGACTCTGCTTTCTTCCTCCCAGCATTCAGTTCTGTCTTCTCTGCCTACCTAAGTTCTGCCCTATCAGGCCCAAAGCAGTTTCTTTATTCATTAACCAATGAAAGCAACTCATGAGCAGAAGAACCTCCTATTCCATACAGTACCTTGAGAGATACTTTACACAGTTTTCAGGAGAATAATGGTGCTGTGATGTGTCCTAACAGTAACCCCGCAACCTCACAATCAAATAAATTCAAGCTCTGACAAGTACAGACTTCAATGGTATTTGAGGTCAAAGCCACAGTCCTTAATCAGGTGTGAGAGTGATCAGACCCACAGTTTACTCAGTGGCCTTGTTTTGCAGACATTTCCAACTTTTTCATTATCCTGCTGTCACAAGTTATAATAAACAGAAGACAAAGAGCAGAGAAATATTAGAAAACCTTGAAAAACCAGACCAGTTGTACACCTCTTAGGATCAGGACACCAGCCATATCTGTCCGATTTCATAAGCTCGAAGTCCCCTGTACCCAATATAACCTACTCCACAAAGAAACGTAAGACCCATGAAAAGAAACAATTAGTGACTTTAACTTCAAAAAAATCCTGAAGCACTCCCCAGAAATCCAGTCAGTCAGTAGTTTCTGTTTCACTTCTGTTAAGTCCTCCAGGACCGACTGACAAGGAAGGCAGAGTTGGGCATTTTCTTCATATTATTTTTTGTCATCTTAAATAACTGATTTAAAATTAAACAAAACAACAACAAAAGAAATAAACAAACAAAAGAAAACCACACACAAATACACACACACACAGAATTAAAAAAAAACAGCACCATAAAATTAGCTTCTGTGCACACTGGGCATTAGCTTTATCTATTAGTCATTTACTTTTTGTGGTTTTTATTTTCAAGTATTGACAATGTCAATAAAACTACATCCGATGACTCTGAGATATTTGAGACCTCTGCTCTGTTGTTTTCCTACAATCGCCATAGCTCTAAGTTACTTTGGTCAAGGTAAGGTTGTGCATTTACCTCAAACAGCATAGGTTCTGGTTGCTGTAGCTCCAAGAAACCACATGAAATGAAGCCACAAAGTCATTTCAGTGTGAAGGGCCTTCTGGAATCTTCTCTAGTCTCAGAGATAAGGTTGAATGTGGACAGATATGAGAATCAAATCTGAGTGGTAACTCCTCAGGTGAGCTTTGAATTAAATTTTAGTTACTTTTTTCTCAGTTTGAATGGCCTGTTTCAGGCTTACTATGGCTAGAATGAACATATCCTTCCCTGCAGTCCCAAGTTTATATGCTGACATCTTAATCACCAAAGGTTATAGACATTGCCTTACAGGATGGTGATTCTGCCATGAGGGCAGCATGCTTATGAATGGGACTAGTTCCTTATAAAAAGAGATCCCTGACAGACACCTCCATGTGGTTCAAATACAGGGACTGGGATGAGGGGCCACGTCTGAAGCAGGAAGCAGGAATTTAGGAGACAGTCTTCCTGTCAGCACCATGAACTTGTACTTCTCAGCCTCCGAAACAATGAGAAATCATTTTCTGTAAACTAGTAACTGTATGTTGTCTCTAGTGTCCCAAACTAACTGTGACCAAGGTAACTGGGACAGCATGGCATGAACTCAGGCTAATCCACCTCCAGAAGAGTCAGATACTGGGAAAACAATGTGACCTCTGGTGAAAGAATCAGGCTCCTCAGAGGTTTAAATGTTTAGAAGAAGAGCTGTGCTTGATTCTTCAGAACTTCTATTTCTCACCACTCAGAGAGGTTAATGTTCATCAGTGGAAGCTTGACAACTTTTGCAAAATGTATGTTACATTGTGTGTGTGTGCGAAGAACATTAAAAATCAACTAGCAAGCCAACTTTCTGACACTTTTCAAGTATTATTTCTAACAAACATTTTCCTCTAAAAATGATGTCTATGAAAATTAAAAAAATAAATTATTCCCAAATTATACACACTTTGTTCAAAGTTTGGAAGGTTAATAGACATTAATTTTATACACTGCTGTTAGAGTGATATTATATTTTATTTCTCTGCCTCTCTCTCTTTCTGTGTGTATGTGCGTGTGTGTGTGTGTGTGTGTGTGTGTGTGTGTGTGTGTGTGTGTGTGAGAGAGAGAGAGAGAGAGAGAGAGAGAGAGAGAGAGAGAGAGAGAGA